>NC_089794.1:18702602-18720102 GCF_040412425.1 Macrobrachium rosenbergii
AAATGGGTCCTCCATTTCCCGCGTAATCCTCCACTACACTTTAGACTCGACCGCAAAGGGAGTGTGTCTCTCTCTCTCTCTCTCTTTCTCTTCCTCTTCTCTCCTCTCCCCACTTGTGTCGTACAGCCATTGTGAATTGCCAACAATCGTCGTGTGGCACCGAGGAAGAGTTGCTGTTATTGCTGCTGTTAAGGGCCCTCGAAGTGCGGAGGAAACAGCTCTTAAGCGAGATCGTTTTCGACTTTTGCCAGATCCATTCTGGAGCCGTTGTTGTGGTGTTTACTGGGCGCGTTCTCTGCGACCATTTCCTGACGACGCCGCCAAGCGTCTGCTCGTGTCTAGACTCTAGACGGCTGATTCACGATTCTGATTCGTAATGTCGTTATTCTGTCTGTCGTGGTTTTCTTTGTATCGAAAGATCTTTAAAATACTGGTGTTCCAGTGGTTACCAGACTCGTTTTGCCTGTAAGAGTTCCGAGATCGATCCTACAAGGCACATAACAACGACTTAGATTCTTGTTCTGAAGATCCCAGTTTGCTTATTGATCTAAACAGTAAATTATATACCGTGATGGGTCACAGACAGGGTGGAGAATGGCGTGGGGCTTGCACCCCCATCTAATATGACTGGCTGAAAACAGGAAGGTTTACACATGAAGTCACAACCTCTCTCTCTCTCTCTCTCTCTCTCTCTCTCTCTCTCTCTCTCTCTCTCTCTCTCTCTCTCTCACATTATCAGCGGCTGAACCAGATTATGCTCTTCCTCTTCTCCAGTCAACCTATCTCCTCTCTCTCTCTTACACACCTTCCTCTGATTCTTTCTTCTTCCTTTTCTTCTCTAGCCAACACATGTGCCCCCCCACCTCTCTCTCTCTCTCTCTCTCTCTATCTCCAGGCAGCAGCAGCAGCAAAGTCAGATTATACCTATTGTCACCGTTACAACCTCAAACCTCATCCAACGAAACGGTCTCATTGAGATCAGGGCTACTTGGCCCAATAGCATCCAGCCGAAGATGAAATCCCAGGGAGCGCCTTATCTCGGCCCCATACCAATAAAAAAACAAAAGAGCAGAGGCAGTAAATCCTAGTCGGTCCATAGGAAATATAGGAAATCTACGCGACGGCTGACTTCGCTCGCAATACTACTTGTCAAGGGCACTCGCTCTCAGCTCTCAATCGTCCGTCATCTCTCTCTCTCTCTCTCTCTCTCTCTCTCTCTCTCTCTCTCTCTCTCTCTCTCTCTCACAAACACACTTCTCATCGGCTGAACAAGATTATGGTTGGGTTTCTCTCTCTCTCTCTCTCTCTCTCTCTCTCTCTCTCTCTCTCTCTCTCTCTCTCACACACACACACTTCTCATCGGCTGAACAAGATTATGGTTGGCTCTCCCTCTCTCTCTCACAAACACACTTCTCATCGGCTGAACAAGATTATGGCTGGTTTTCTCTCTCTCTCTCTCTCTCATACAAACACTTTTCTCATCGGCTGACAAGATTATGGTTGGATTTTCTCTCTCTCTCTCTCTCTCTCTCTCTCTCTCTCTCTCTCTCTCTTCTAACTTTATCGCTCTGCGTGCGTTATTCTTACAGTCGTTATTCGCCAATGTTTCTGCTTCTCTTCTTTTTTTTTTTTTGGTTGATTCGTCAAGATCGAAGTTATTCATGAAGTAGCTGTCATGTAATGGACGACTTGACTTTCTGTATCTTTCTCAGTCTATATATGTTTATCTCTCTCTTGCAGATTCCATATTCATGTATCGATATGTATGAATGAACCAATATCTATTCGTTTAAATGAATGCATGTATTATTCATTGCTCTTTCTCTCTCTCTCCGACCATTGCTTTTCTCAGTACGTTTACCCATCTATCAAAATGGCTATCGGCCTATCTATCTATCTCCTATTTATCTGTGAGAATATGGTTTCCTTTTATATTCTGTCTCTGCGTTTGTTTAGTCATCTGCCTACTAACTGTAACCCTTTTTTTCTATTTGCTTTTCATATATACGTACTATATGATGTTTGGCCTTGAAAACAATGCTGTTGCTAATGCAGATGATTCTACTCTTTTTCCATCGATCCCATCTCCTGAGGATAGACTTGAGGTTGCTGAATCTCTCACGTAGAGATTTAACTACATTTATTTGCACGGTGCAAATTATGGGCGATGAAATTAGACCATAAAGAAACAAAGTGTGACTGCATGCAGGATTAGGAGACTGGACCTTCTCTCCTCCCCCAAAACCAAGAAATTTTCATTGATTGTGTTTCTTGAACTACATGCAACACATTTAAAATTTCAGTGGCAATCTGGATTACAAATTCACTTCTGACAAACGCATCCTGTCTATCTTTTCTTCAACGGCAGAAAAATCCTGTATACTGGGAAGTCTTTCAATATTTTCGTAGTCCTGTCAGTTCAAAGAAAATATTTTCATTCAAATATTCCTTCATGTTTTGAATGTTGTTCCCTGGCTTGGTAGTAAGCAGCTGGCTCACATCTTAAACTGTTGGACAAAACTTGAGTTCTTTTATAATTCTTATCGCTGATTCTGATATTAACCTCTGGGACTTCGGTTCAGTTAGCTAATTGGGCAATGTTGATTTGATATTTCATAGCCCTGATTATCCTTTGCATTCAGATCTTCCCAGCGAACTCCAAAAGCTTGACCTTATCTTCTGTGAGGCTCAGTACTACTGTACACGGCTTTCCAAAAGTATTATTCCTTTTGAGACAAAATCATGGAATCATCTTCCTATACCTGTAGTTGAATCGTTGGAGCTTCAGAAGTTCAACTTGGTGCAAATATTTGATCTTACTGAACAAGGCTGACGTGACTCTCACCTCATAGTTCATAGTTTATTTGTTATTTGCCTCGCGTGTTGTTGTCGTATTTGTTCTTAGTTATTTCTCTTTTGTGGTTTATTCTCAACTTTTAAATTTCCATTTCCGTAATGGGTTGCTTTCCCTATTGGGTCCCAAACCTTGTAGTGCTCTACTTTTCCAACTAGAGTTGCAGCTTGGCTTGTAATAATAATAATAATAATAATAATAATAATAATAATAATAATAATAATAATAATAATAATAATAATGTGGCAGTGTATGAGTAAATAGTCTGTCTTACCAGAATCTCTGGTTCTTTGATTATGGTCCTCTTTCTCTTCAGCCATTAACCGTACTCTCTCTCTCTCACTCCCTCCTCCTATCTCTCCCTCTACGCATTTATAGTATACTCTCTCTCTCTCTCTCTCTCTCTCTCTCTCTCTCTCTCTCTCTCTCTCTCTCTCTCTCTCTCTCTCTTGCTAGAAGTACGACCTGCGTATCATTTCATTCACATCAAAGCAAATATTGTTTTCCCCAACTCTCTTCCGTTTGCCTAAGCCCCAAATCTTCTCAAATACTCTTTTTATCTTTCAGTTATTATAAATATTTACCTTTCTCCGCTCCATTGCCCCTTCCTCTCCTCCTCCTTTCTTTCCCTTGATCTACCCCCCCCTTTCTCTCTCACTCTCTCTCTCACACACACACACACACCTTCGACTGATATTTTGTTCTTCCTCTTCTCTCTCTCTCTCTTTCTCTCTCTCTCTCTCTCTCTCTCTCTCTCTCTCTCTCTCTCTCTCTCTCTCTCTCTGTCTCTCTTTCTCTCTCACACACACACACACGCACACACACACCTTCGACTGATTCTTTGTTCTTCCTTTTCTTCTCTCTCTCTCTCTCTCTCACACACGCACACACACACACACACACACACCTTCGACTGATTCTCTCTCTCTCTCTCTCTCTCTCTCTCTCTCTACTCACTTTTCTCCCCCGAAACACATCCTCGCCAGCCCCCTACTGCCTCCTCTTGCATCTCTTACCTGAGGTTATTTATTTCTTGTCTCAAGTCTCGGGGAAGAAGATAATTGAGTTTTCGAAACCTGGAAGCCAGGGGCCACTTTCCCAACTAATTCTGACAGAACACCAGCAGCGGTTTCTCTCTTGCCACGTAAGTTCTTCTTCTTTTTTTAAAGTTTTTTGTTTCTACAGGTGAGCAGAAATTGGAAATGAGGCGATGCTGTTACCTGTCCAGCAGGTAACTCTAGCACGAGGGTCACGAGACTTGTAAATAGAATAGTATACAGAATTTAGGTCAGAGGTCAAGTGCTGGGACCTATGAGGTCATTCAGCGCTGAAAGGGAAATTAACAGTAAGATGGTTTGACAGGTGTAGCAGGAGGAAGACCTGGCAGTTGCACTATGAAACCCCTACGGGGTCGAAACTTGTAAAATACCGTAATTAAGCTGAATTAACCTTACTTTACACTTAACCTTACCTACCACTTGAATTTATTACACTTAACCTTGCTTGACCTGACCCTTCCATACACTTAATCATACTTGACCTAACCTAACATAAACAAATCTGACCTGGCAAACTTAAACCGGCACAATCTTCCTCAACCTAACTTAACGTGACCTGACCTATGTCTTGTAACCATGCCTAGCCCGGAAGTAGAGGGGAAGGAGGAGAGGGGGAGCAAGAGGGTGGGAAGGAAGGCGGGGGGGAACCTTGACTCCTAGACAGGTTTTTAGAAGCCCTTAGAAATACATTCAACCTCTGACGATACGTTGATTATTCTAATTTATTCGAATAATAATAATAATAATAATAATAATAATAATAATAATAATAATAATAATATTAGTAACACTATTATTATTATTATCATTCTATTATGACACGGTATTAATAATAATAATAATAATAATAATATTAATAATAATAATAGTAATAATTATTATTATTATTATATTATTATTATTATTATTATTATTATGACACCTACATCCGCGCACCAAGTTAGAATCAAGAGTTGAGATTCGTTTTCTTTTTTGTTTACCAAAGCTTTGTTTGTTTATGCGTCTGAGAGCCTGTTGTGTTTGTCTAAGTAATCAACTTTACCCAGGGCGCTTGTTTGTCGAGTTAAACAAAGAAGAGGAGGAGGAGGAGGAGGAGGAGGAGGAGGAGGAGGAGGAGGAGGAGGAGGAGGAGGAGGAGGAGGAGGAGGAGGAGGAGGAGGAGAACAGATAATTATTGAATGATGTAAACGGAGGAAAATGTTAACAAAGATGGGGAGGAGGAGGAGGAGGAGGAGGAGGAGGAGGAGAACACAATTAATGAATGAAGTAAACAAGGGAAAACGTAACCGAATATCTGATGAAAACTGGTAATTATTAAAAGAAGGAAGAAACAGCTCATTAATAAATTGATGAGAAGAAGGATGTTTAGCTCAGAAAAGGGATGTAATAACAGGATAAATAATGTGAAGAGAAAGGAGGGGAAAAGGAATAATAATTAAGAAATGTAAATGATTTACAAAATGGTATCATGTATGAGTTCAGATGCAGATGAAGAACAGGCGAATATGGACGTGAAAATCACTAAAGAATATGAAGAAAGTAAGAAGAAAGAGGGCTATTATTATTATTGTTATTATTATTATTATTAGATGGAGGAATAATCTGCATAATGAAATCAATAAAAAAGTAATTACAGACGAACAATAACAAAAACACACAAGAGTAAATAAACTACACACACACACACACACACACACACACACAGTGACTGCCATGATAATTGAAAAAAAAAAAAAATTCTAATTAACTGTCTATTCATTTTTCATTCTTTGTTTTTCTTTTTCGACACAGTGAATCGGAGCGTCTCCTAAAAATTCCCGCAAAGGTTCGTCTCCTCTCACTGGTTTTCGCTCACCCGACAGAGTATCTGGCTTCACAGAGGGACGATGCATTTTGGAAAACGTCGAAAAATCGAGTGAATAACAAATAAGAGAGTTCATTTGTTTTTAATTAGCTCCTCTTCGCGTTTTTTTTTTTTAATTTGCTTGTGAAGGAGGAATTTCAAAATTCCGTTTTCTTTTTCATAAGTCGGCGTTTTCTTTTAGTATCTGAGTGAGTGTGTGTGTGTGTGTGTGTGTGTGTGTGTGTGTGTGTTTATGTACATGAATGAGCTTTATATATTTATTTTTCATTTCATCGATTTTGTTGTTTATAACAATGAATGGTTTCTTTTCACAGACGTTTTCTTTATACATTTTTTTCACAAATAAATAAACATTCTCTCTATATCTTTTGCTTTCTTTTCATACATGAATATTTTCTTTTCACAGATATGTTTTATTTATAATTTTTTTTTATTTCATTTTCATAAATAAACATTTTGTACATTTTTTAATTTTTATTTTACAAATAAAAATTTTCTGGCTACATTTTTGAAATTTTCTCTTCATAAATAAATATTTTCTTTATAGAATTTAAAAAAATTTTTTTTTATAAGACCTCACTCGAGCAGTCAAATTAGGCCACAGTGGGTCTGGTCATCACTTGGACGGGTGATCGACTAAAAGTGACGAATGCCCATGGTGCATGACCTTCCTATCAATCTGTGGGCGAAAAAGCTAGGGCTGGCACCTCATCCCAAAAATTAATGCTAGGAAACTTGCAACAGACCTTAGGAACAACATTGGTGAGCGGAGGAGGGTCATCATAATTTCTGTTATTAAAGCAACCAGAAATAATAATAATAATAATAAATTATTATTATTATTATTATTGGTAATAAGAGTCGATAGGAAGAAACTGAAATAGCATGTATATACCAAATAAGTTTCGTACGGTTCTACACGTAAAGACAGAGAGAGAGAGAGAGAGAGAGAGAGAGAGAGAGAGAGAGAGAGAGAGAGAGAGAGAGAGAGACTCTACATACTTAATATACGGCAGCCCATATCTATTTCTGCCGAGGTTTAGAATAAATAAAGTTGGATTTCCATTAAGCGGTGACCTATTCTTAACCCAAAGGTCAAGAGGCCAATGACCTTTCGATGCTAATTTCGACGGCCTGATCGAACCCAAGGCACTGGTTATACTTCTTACGACATCATAATAATAATAATAATAAAAGAAATAACAACCACAGCAATTATAATAATGATATTATTAACGTTATCATAAATAATATGCCGTCTGTGATCACGACAATAATAATAATAATAATAATAATAATAATAATAATAATAATAATAATAATAATATAATAATAATAATAATAATAATAATCATCATCATCATCATTATCATCATTATTATTATTATTATTATTATTATCATAATTGAATCACGACAATAGTAGTAAATACAATATAATTATAATAAATATATCAATATTACCATAATTATTACTGTCGTGGTAAGTAATAATAATAATAATAATAATAATAATAATAATAATAATAATAATAATAATAATAATAATAATAATAATAAAAATGATAAAAATAATAAATAATAATAATAATAGTTATTATTATTATTATTATTATTATTATTATTATTATTATTATTATTATTATTATTATTATTATTATGCAATCGTCAAAAATTTTACATCTGCCAGTATGAATGAAAGCAAATCACCCTTCCAGGCATGAATGCCTGTATGAAAATCAGTACAAGCTCCCCAAAGCTAAGCAATATTGAAGGCAACTGAATAAATGCATGCATGCATGCACATGAAAGCACTGCACGCACATACCTATTCATTTGCGTACTCAGTTATTCACTTTCATGTCAATTGAATAGGAAAGGGTGTAATTAAACGTTCTCTTTATATATTTACTCCCTGCACTGAGAGAGAGAGAGAGAGAGAGAGAGAGAGAGAGAGAGAGAGAGAGAGAGAGAGAGAGAGAGAGAGAGCATAATCAAGGATAGAAACGTATTTTTTTAAGACATGAATGAAATATAAAAATAAAATAAATAAGATATGAAGAGTAATCAAAATTATTTTTTTGCTGAAAAGTTGTCAAAATTATATATATATTTTTTTGCTTTAAAGTTATCACAATAATTTTTTTTTGCTGAAAAGTTATCAAAATTATTTTTTTGCTTTAAAGTTATCAAAATTATTTTACTGCTGAAAACTTATGAAAATTATTTCTCGCTATTTCTCCATATATTAGATAGCTCCCGGCTTCCTTATCAAATAGTTGGGTTTTGAAAAATATATAAAAAAAATTTTCTTAACATAATTTACACAGTAAGACAACAGAGTAAACACTGTGAAGGAACTAAAATGATTTATGAACAATGAACAATTAACTAATTACTAAGTTATACGAACTTCTATTTTCTTTTCAATGACTACTTCTATTCTTTTCGATAAGAAAATTTTCTAGCACGCTCGTGAACATTTTCTAGCATATTCGTGAAACACAAATTTGTTATTCTTATATTTTCTAGAACTTTCTAACGCATTTTATTTTATTTTTTTGCTAACCAGTAACAATTAATAGGCTTCAATCGACATAATGTTATATTTTCTAGAACTTTCTAACACATTTCATTTGATTTTTTTGCTAACCGGTAACAATTAATAGGCTTCAATCGACATAATGAATTGCATTTTTCATTGCTTTCATTATTTTTTATACTTCCAAAATTGGGCATAATGGCCCCACAACCCATCTTCCCAATCGCCCCCCCCCCCTGTACAACTTCTACCGTCTCTATAACTATGACCTATTTCAATGACTGATTTGGAATAACTATTTATTAGATCGCAATAACGCCTAACTGTCAACTCTACCTATGAACTAATACCCTAATCGGCAACTGCCTGCCTCCAGTAGGGAAAACACGAAGTGAACCGCCGCCGGTCGAGTTCGTTGTATGTATCTGACGTCATCGACCAATCTATCGACCAGAGGAAGGGGGCAGGGGTGCCGAAAGGTCAGGGAAGCAATGGATTTCGGCAAGAGGGGTGAAGAAAGGGGTGTGCGTGGAGGGAGAATGCATACTGGAGTCGGTGCGAGGGAGTTAAGTAAAGAATGCATAATGGCGCATTGCTACTCGACGGAGGCCTTGAGTTGCCAGCTGGTCTTAAAAATGTATGCATATTGATCACATGGTAATTCTTGGGGACTTGTTCCTTTCTCGTTCCAGTTAGCTGTCGTATTTCTTTCTCTTTCTCTTTCTCTCTCTCCTCCCAACACACACACATATATACATATATAAATATGCATACATACATACACATATACTGTATGTACTGTATATATACAAATATAAATCTCTATCTATTTATCTATCTATATATATATATACATACTGTATATATACTAAGTAATATATATATATATATATATATATATTTATTTATATTTACACAATCTTAAAAAAACAAAAGAATTACCAAAAAAATCACAAAATTGATAAAACGAAAAATTAAGTAGCTCGTGAATTACGAACTCCTCAAAAATCACGCCAAAACACACTTCACGATTAAATAAGAGAATTCTCAAACCCAAGAGAACGACGGAATGGTAAAACAACAGGAAAAATCACGAAATTGCCGGAATTAGGATGAGAATAAGCGGCGGGACCTCGCTCTCACTCCATTCAATATTCACGGAGTCAGGGACGCTGCTCTCGGAGTAAGTTGAGAGATAAAAAAAAAAAAACTGATTCTGCGAGACAATTAATTGCATTCGCGAGATCAAGATGTTGGTCGAATGTGGGTAATTCAGTTCGTTTTCTCTCTCTCTCTCTCTCTCTCTCTCTCTCTCTCTCTCTCTCTCTCTCTCTCTCTATATATATATATATATATATATATATATATATATATATATATATATACACACACATATATATACACACACATAAATACATTTATGCATATGTAAATAAATATATTTATATATATATATATATATATATATATATATATATATATCTTTTAAAAAATATATTTATATATATATATACTATATCTATATATATACATATATATATGTTTACGCTATATACATATAATGTATACATATATTATATAATATATATATACATATATATGCATATTTACTCGTACATATGTATATGAGAGAGAGAGAGAGAGAGAGAGAGAGAGAGAGAGAGAGAGAGAGAGAGAGAGAGAGGGAGGGAGAGCTATGGTCCTTGTGGGCCAGTGCCCTAAGTTGTCCTAATTAGTGAATTATGTTTTTATGTACCTGGACGTTAGGGTACTCTATTGAGTCGCAGAGAATGAGAATACAAACAGAGGGCTAGCAACCCCATCCCAGAATATATATACAAGTGTTTAATATACATACATACATATATACATATATATATATATATATATATATATATATATATATATATATATATATATATATGTATGTATATATAAAAAGAGAGAGAGAGAGAGAGAGAGAGAGAGAGAGAGAGAGAGAGAGAGAGAGAGAGAGAGAGAACTATGCACTGTCTTACTAAAAATATCAGGGCTAAATCTCACTTTTAAATGGTCGCTTCTGCGAATTCCCTGTGCTCGAGATTTAAAGCTCTCTCTCTCTCTCTCTCTCTCTCTCTCTCTCTCTCTCTTCTCATTCCTCCTTGTTCTCTCCCCAATCTCAACGGGGGCCAATTTTAATTGCTCGGGAGCAAATACAGCTCCTAAGTCGCTCCAAAATAGAAACGTACCATTGTACCCGGAGTTGGAGCAACATTGGAAACAAATTTGGTCTCTCTCTCTCTCTCTCGGCATCTTTAATACCTTCCGCTTCTCGCTTTTCAAACGTTCTTTGCAAACACCGTAGTAGTAGCTTCTTCTTAAGAACGGCTTTGGGCCACATGAATCCCAATTTTCCATTATATTCGTGGTTCCTCCCGAAACCCCTTACCCCACCCCATGGTCTTCTTCGTATCTTCCACTTCTTCTTTTCGCCGAGTAGTAAGTTCTTCTTCTTCTTCTTCTTCTTCTTCTTCTTCTTCTTCTTCTTCTTCTTCTTCTTCTTCTTCTCCAAGCACTGTAGAATATTCATAAGAATAGCCGGTTCATTTATCAAAATTTGAGAAGAAGAGAGAGTCGTTTTCCCAAGGCTTTTAGGATCCATGGACAACCCCCCTCCTCCTCCTCCACCCCTCTCACCTCCAACAAACCCCTACCTCCCTCATCCCCCTCCCTTCTCCCTCACCGTCTCCCCCTCCCCATCCCTCCCCCTCCCAGGGAAGAAATACCGATCCGCATTGCAGGTGCCCATTTGCTACTTGCTGGAAAATGCTCTTTTACGTCATCAGCGGTGAGGAATAAGTGAGGAAACGATCCGAGGGCAGGCTAGAGAATGTTTGGGGAGGGGGGAAACGATCTGAGGGGGAGAATGAATACTGAAACTATCTGAGGGTAAGACTGATCGAGGAAAAGATCGGGGAGTGGAATGGAGGATGAAGTGGTCTGAGGGAACAAGAGCTGGGGAAACGATCACCGGGGAGACAGGATGAGGGAACTGTCTACCTACAGGCTGATTGAGTAGGGAAACGATCCGAGGGAATAATGACTAAGAAAACGATCTGATGATGATGGTACGATCGAGGACAATTCTGGGAGAAGAATGAGGGAAGAAACGATCTGAGGGGACGATGGCCGAAGAAACGATCTGAGAATAGTACGGTCGAGGAAGTCAGGGAAAAGAATGAAATGAGAAACGATCCGAGGAAAGAATGAGGGAGAGAAGGTTCTCCAGGAAGCATGAGTGAGAAAACGATCTGAAGGGAGGCGAGAGAGTTGGGGGGGGGGGGACGATCTGTGGGGGAGAATGGATGTGGACACTCTGGGGGCTGAATGAAGAGGGGGACGATCCTAGAGGAGAATGATCGTGGAAACGATCTGAGGAAAAGCTCCGAGGGAAGCCAAGAGAGAAGGGGAAACGATCCGAATGTTGAATGAGTAGAAACCAATCTGACGGGAGAATGATCAAGAAACGATCCGAGAATAGCGCGATCGAGGAAAAGATCGAGAAGAGGGATAGATGAGGAGACGATCTGAGGAAAGACTGAGTGAAGAGATGTTCTCAGAGAAGATCGAGAGGGAAACGATCTGCGGAGAGGATGAGTGAGGAAGGATTATGAGCAGATATAGAACGAGCGAAAGAGCTGAGAAAAGATCGGGTGAGGAAAACACGATAGGAAATACTGAGTAATATAACGATTTGGGAATGAGGAAATAGCGAGAAGAATGAGTGAGGAAAACGATCCAGAAGAACGAACCAGGAAATAAAATATGGAGAAACGATCAGGGAAAGGAATGAAGCGACAAGTGAGAAGATAATGAGAATATGAATGAAGAAATATCGAGGGATAAGAAGTGTAAAAGAAAAATAATTTAAAAAAAGAATAAAAAATAAATAATCTCAAGAAAAACAATAAAGAATATTTTGGATGAAATTGCTAACCCCTTACCCTTCTCCACCACGGCTGAGGCTTACAGTCAGCTTACCACCAGATACTATTTCCATCCTTAGGTTAACGGGGGCACGTTGGGCATTAACAGAAGGTGCCTAAACTCTTCTTCTAAGAAATAAAACCTTGGTCCTACTGATGGTGCGAGAAAATCCTACTGCCTGGACCATTAATGTATTATATTATATATATATATATATATATATATATATATATATATATATATATATATATATATATATATATATATATATAAAAATATAATACATTATATATATATATACACATATATATATATATTATAATATAATACATTATGTATATATATATATATATATATACGTGTGTGTGTGTGTGTGTGTGTGTGTATACGTTCACGAAACATAAACAAAACCGCATGTATCCTACAATGGAATCAGCAAGCCAAAAAAGGCGAGTAATACCGCAAAATGAAAAGTGAGAGAGAGAAAAAAAAGGCAAAACATAGAGGCGCACAAAACGGCCATTTGAAGTTGTAACTGAGAGCGGCTATCGGCAAGAGCCCATGGAGTGGATGTTAAACTTTGGCAGGAGTGCAGTCAGCGCTTCCAGGAGTGGATAATGGAGTAGGAGTGGGCATTGTTATCAAGGGTAAGTGTGTGTGTGTGTGTGTGTGTGTGTGTGTGTGTGTGTGTGTGTGTGTGTGTACGTTGCTAGGAGTACCTCTGTGTTTCATTTCCGTAGCCTCTCAGCAACGATTGATACGCTGAAGGGAGTTGGGAGGGGGTGAGTGTCCACCACCCCAACGTCACATCCTCCTCCACCACCTCCACTCCTCCCTTATTGGTCGATCGATATCTTAACTCGATGACGTGGCGGTGACGTCATGGTTTTTGGTGACGTCATCGCAGGACCCCTCCATCGCCGGAAGGCTTTTGAAGGTGACACCGGCGGGTGTCCTGAAGTCCTGGACAGTCCCAAATATTTCGGCAGGACAACAGGGTGCAAAGTTAGGATGTGGAGAGAGTCAGAGGGTTAGCATTCATTTCTCTATCTATCCACCATTATACATATATATACACACAAGTGACTTATTTTATACTGAGAAACATTAAGCAACAAATATCTTTGAATTATATTTTATAAGTGCACTTGCCAGGATTCGATTCCATGCCTTCTGGGTTTGCTACAGAGTAAAGTAAACAGGGGCTTATCCATGAGGCTATCGAGAATGGATAATTCCCTGTTGTCCCTGCACCAACCCGAAAAGACATAGATTCGAATCCTGGATGGGGCAGATGCAATTATCATACATAATTTCCCTTGTGAATTCGATAATAGGGATGGAATGATGAGGGAAGCCAGGGACATTATAGATTGTCATGCAAAGTGTGGAAGGGTTCTTGTTCACTGGTAACACTACACTGATTGACGACACTGAAGAGAAACTACAGAACTTGGTGTAAGAATTTGATACTGTTTATTATTATTATTATTATTATTATTATTATTATTATTATTATTATTTCAGTAGATGAAACCTATTCACATGGAACAAGCCCACAGGGGCCATTGACTTGAAATTCAAGCTTCCAAAGAATGTAGGTTTCAACCTCCCACCGCAGACCCCACACTGCAGCAGTAACTGATCATGATACAGAGCCAGTGATTTTTCATCGGCCTGGGGGAAACTCGAACCCGCGACATCTGAGTGGCGTGCTACGACACGAACCACTACACCAGCGGACCAGTTTGTGAGACGAAGAAGATAAGGGTAAATGTCAGCAAAATTAGGTTTATGAACGTAAATGAAAATCAGTAAGATTTGCAGGCCAGGGGTTATCTATGTAAGGAGTGTTGAGCCAACTCTCCTTTATGGATGTGCTGAGATGAAGTGGCTGCCTTGCACATGTCACGCAAGAAGAATTAATAGCCTGAAAAATGTTCGAGGTACGTGGAACTGAAAAAGCAAAAGGTTAGCAAGGTAAAAGGACGGATCAAAGTGTTATGAGATGGTTTGGTCATATGGAAAGAATGGAAGATGACAGGTTGGCGAAACGGAGGTATCCAGATGGGGCAGGCGAGGCCAACCTAAAAAAGCGCTAGATGGCGTGAAAGAGGTATTGGAAAAGAAGGGCCTAATTATCCAGGCATCACGAGACCTTAGCCATCTGGCAAAGCATATAAATAACACCTAACATAAAAGCAATAAGTGTAATAAAAGGGATAAAGGTTGATTTGGAATACTGATACCAGACGAGAATTGCATCATTGCCTGCTCATCCATGAATGACCATCTGTCGGGTACCGTTGGGGTATCGTTCACAATTCACAAAGTCTATCCGCGCGGCGTTCGTCTAGGTGGTTGATAATAATTCACTAAGCTTCAACAAGGCTTTACGAAGTGGGTCATTGTGATCAATAATCTTATTTGGAATACGCTTCTACAGAACCAGCCCAGAAAGGCCATACACTTTCATCAAGAGTTCCTTCATGATAGAACACCCATGGCAGGATTAAACAGGAAGAAGAAGAAGAAGAAGAAGAAGAAGAAGAAGAAGAAGAAGAAGAAGAAGAAGAAGAAGAAGAAGAAGAAGAAGAAGAAGAAGATGAAGAAGAAAGAAAGAAAGATGGGATGAATAATAATGAACTTTCCTTTGATTACATTTTAGAAAATATGATCTCTGAGGGGTCTTTTTCTTATGGGCGGTAGAAAGGTGGTGGGGGGAGGGGGGGAGGAGTAGGATTTTGGAGGAATGACCTGACGTCAGGAGAGGGGTTAAGGGGAGTGAGGATGACCTAGGATATCCTCAAGAGACGCCCTGACATATTTTCGGGGGTCTTTTGATGTCGCGAACTTTCCGCTCCTCGTCTCGGGCAAAATTTGTTCTGTGACAAAATCTGTTTTTCTTTTGCAATGTTTTTTTTCTTTACAATGTTGCTGTTTGTCATGCTGGTCTTGAAATAGAACTTTCTCCTTCATGGCTTTGCGAGGAAGAAGGCCGTGGCCCTCTTTCATATTCGCGGGAAGCCTCGATTTTTATGGAAATATATTGGAAAGCGTAATTTCAAACGAATCCTTCGGCTTAGGTTTGGGATGAGAAAGAAAGAGCGAACTATATATATATATATATATATATATATATATATATATATATATATATATATATATATATATATATATATATATATATATGTATGTATGTATGTATGTATGTATGTATGTATGTATGTATGTATGTATGTATGTATGTATGTATATATATATATATATATATATATATATATATATATATATATATATATATATATATATATATATATAATTTTTTTAAGACGACACCGTTTTCAATGTAAGTTAATTTCTTACTAATTCGTCTACTTGGCTTTGCCAGGGAAAACGACTTAGGCTAACTATGTTTAGTAACCAAAGAAAAATATAATCTAAGCCGTGACATTACTTGAAAACCTAATCTGAAACTGCCTCTCCTGCTTAGTTTTACGAAAATGAAGGTCATAGACCGTTGCTATTATTTTTTAGGAGATGAACCCTATTCATATGGAACAAGCTCACTACAGGGGCTATTGACTTAAAATTCAAGCTTCCAAAGAACGTGGTGTTCATTAGAAAGAAATAGTAGACGGTACTGGGATATACGAACAGATCAATTATTAAAAAAAAGAAAAAATAAATAAAAAAAAATAATGAATAAAGGTGTAAGTAAATTATTAAAAAACAAGATGTACTTGGTATTCCAAAGCAACCTCAATTTTACTGTAAATTTAAGGAAATCCTTAGCCTAAGTTTGTTTAAATTTTATACTTAAACTAACTGTAAACAATAAATAAGGATGAAAAGCTCCTCCCATTTCATAGACCGTGAAAATCTTGCCCTGCACATCTTTTAACTAATAAAAATAGGTCCTGTATAGACTTCCTACTGTTCAATTCTAGGCTACGGCACTCTCTTCCCTTCCAGGGTTTCCTGAAAAAATTATTCTTCCCATCTTTAGAAGTGCATTTGCACTTTTATTGCAATGACTCAGCTTGATATGGTTTAAGAAAACGGGTCATGATGTTTGCACATAATACACTATCGGCTGGAGACTGTGAAGAGAAAATTCAGAAACAAGTGAAAGTGTCTTGAAAGTACTTGCAAGACGAGAAAGGAGGGAGTCAATCTGAGCAAGGGGAAAGTGACGGGGATAAATGGAAATAAAAATGATGGAGCAAAGCAAGATAATATGGATGGCAGCAGAAGGCAAGCGGTTGCTTTATGTACAGGATGGGTGGATATGTGTGTCTCGCAATGAGTTAAACCAAGAAGTTGTTGAGCCAACTCTCCTTTATGGAGGTGAAGTGTGGATGTTGCTGAAGCTTTTCCAGATGAATAATGTTTGTAGAGTGTATTTGATATAAGAGGATATATGATTATACGAAGAATAAACAAATAAATAAATAAATAACAAATTAAGATAAACCAATAAACAACTCAAATAAATAAATAAATAACAAATGAAGATAAACCAATAAACAACTCATTATATAAACTTACAAACACAAAATATGTCAGAAAACATGACTCAAAATATACCGTAAAAGTCACAAAACCTTTCGTAAAATAGTTTCATTTTTAGAATCTCTCATAAAATATACATATTTCCAAGTGATTCACAAAAATTCAAGGGTTTAGTTTTATGAAAAGAAAACTAATGTGCCGGCTTTGTCCGTCCGTCCGCACTTTTTCTCTCCGCCCTCAGATTTTAAAAACTACTGAGGCTAGAGGGCTGCAAATTGGTATGTTAATCATCCACCCTCCAATCATCAAACATACCAAGTTGCAGCACTCTAGCCTCCTCAGTAGTTTTTATTTTATTTAAGGTTAAAGTTAGCAATAGTCGTGCTTCTAGCAACCTAACAACACAGGCCACCACGGCCGGCTGAGAGTTTCATGGGCCGCGGCTCATACAGCATTATACCGAGACCACCGAAAGATAGATCTATTTACGGTGGCCTTGATTATACGCTGTAACGGCCGTGCAGAAAATTCGATTGTGCCGAAGAAACTTTGGCGCATTTCTTACTTTTTTTAATCGGTTTATGTATGCATTTCGTGAATAGTTTCACTAATTTTTACAAAAACAAAATTCAAAATAAAACCAAAATACAAAGAAAACTGCCGTGTAATTCTTAAAAAAAAATATTCAAAATAAACCTAAAA
>NC_089794.1:18725102-18727602 GCF_040412425.1 Macrobrachium rosenbergii
AAAAAAAAAAAAAAAAAAAAAATTCCCTCTCCCACTTGAGATGTTGCGAGAACATCCGGTCCAAAATGAAATGTTTAGGGAAAACATCCCCTTCCAAAAAGGAAAGGGAGAAAATCACGCAACCCCCAGAAAAAAATAATGTGATAACTAAGAAAATAAAGGTTACAGGAGAAAATGCTCCCCCAAAAATAAGGACAACGAACACCCCCAAATTGTAAGGGAAAACTTAACCCCCCAAAAAATGTAAGGGGAAAACTCACCTCCACAAAACAGTAAGGGGTGATAAGTGACTCCCCCTTAAATAGGCAAGGGAAAATCCTTCAAAAAAAGGGTCATAATCCCTACTCCCCCTAAAAATGATTAAGCTAGAGAACCCCCCCCTTCAAATAACTTAAGGGATAAACCCCTCCCCTAAAAAAAAGGGGGTGTGGGGGTGGGCAAAGGGTTAAGAATCACTGGATAATCGAGCCAGTGACTACAGCGACGCCCCTTCCCGGAGGCCTTAAAGCTGAGTGTCACGTGTTCTATTGACCCAGACTGACCTTTAACCCCCCTCCCCCACTGGGAAGGGTCAGAAGGGGGGAGGGGGGTTTCCGAACAAGGGGGATGGGAGAGGAAGGGAGGGAGGAAGGGGACCATATAGATGGTAGGGGTGGAGAGAGAGAGAGAGAGAGAGAGAGAGAGAGAGAGAGGGGAGGAGAGAGGGGTTTGTAGGAGTTTACAGCAGCGGCAGAACAGCAGTATAGAAGGCGGGGTTGGTATTTGGCCCTCTGCGGAACTGTGTACCTCCCTGGTTGGAATGCTGGAGGAGGAGGAGGAGGAGGAGGAGGAGGAGGAGGAGGAGGAGGAGGAGGAGGAGGAGGAGGAGGAGGAGGAGGAAGAGGAGAGGTAGACAAAGGAAAAGAAGGAAAAATGGAATAGAAGAAAATAGAAGGAAGAGGAAAAAAGGAAGCGAAGACAGTGAGGAAGAGAAAGGAGAGCTAGAGAAATATGGAAAGAACCGAGAAGAGGAGGAAGAGGTGACGACGGAGGGAAGAGAAGAAAGAGAAGGAGAGGAGAAGGAGAATACGGAGGAAGGAGAGAGAGAGAGAGAGAGAGAGAGAGAGAGAGAGAGAGAGAGAGAGAGAGAGAGAGAGAGAGAGAGAGAGAGAGAGAGGAGCACAATCCAATTCTGTATCAGTTGGAATCACTTTCCTCTTCATTTAAAGAGAATTAAAGCTTTTGAATTCTCTTACTGCTTTCGTTTTTCTAGCTCGTCTCTTGGTCCGTGTTTTTTATTTAATTAAACTGATCAATATCAAAATAACGAAATATTTGGATTGATAAATATTAAAAAAGGTACATATTTGTTAAATAAATATTCAACGTATATTTTGATAAATAACTGTAGTTTGAAAATATATTAAATTTAAATAAATAATTAGATAAATAAGTATGTCTAAGGAATAATTAAATAATGAACATTTTACTAAGAAATAAATATTAAATAGCTAAAATAAAAATACTTTAATAACTGAATATATTTATATAAATAAATATATAGGCCAAAAATTTGCTCACCCAAATAAGGCACAGTAAAAGAATAATAATAAAAAAAAAAATTCCAAAATGCTTGGAGCAGCACGCCCACAGACCCAGCCGCCACCCTCCCCAATCCATTCTTCTCCCCCATTAATAAGTAACTATGTTTTTTTAATTGAAAATAAAAGCTAGAAGTTGCCTTACCAAATGACACACAGCAAGAGAAATTAAGAAAAAAAAATTAATAAAAAAATGAAACAAAATTTCCAAAATACATTGGATAACACAAAATACATTGAAATAACTAAAAAATAAAAGCCAGAAGTTTGGTTACCCAAATAAGACAAGAAGAGAAATTAAAAAATAATAATAAAAAAAAAAATCCCAAAATGCTAACCACCCCAGTTTCCCCACTCTACCCCCACCCATCCTCCCCATCTTCTCACCCCACAAAAAATTTTAGAAACCATCTCGTTGGAGAGAAATTAAAAAAATAAATAAAACATAAAAATTCCAAAATGCTTTGGGTAACACACCCACAGAACCAGGCCCCCCCACCTTCCTCCCCAATCCACCCCCACCTCACCCCCTCTTCCAAAATAAAATGTTAGAAACCATCTCGTTGACAAATGACCCTTTCAACTTTTTTTTCTCTCTTTTTCGGAAAATACTCTATGCAACGCTGTCGTTGCTTGCGGCCAAATTTACAATAGGGGGTTTTCGGTTGGTCTTTTCCAGCCCAGGGGGAGAGAGAGAGATAGAGACTGAGAGAAGGTAGAGATAGAGATAGAGAGAAAGGCTGAGAGAAGGTAGAGATAGAGGGAGATAGACACTCGCTTTGGGAATTATATTCCTTTTTTCTTTTGGGAATGGAGAGATGCAAGTATCGGGAGTGGAATTTCAGAGAAGAGAGAAATTGGAATGAACTTTTGCCAGTTTTGTTTTGGGTAGTAAGAGTTGAAGGGCAAATAAAAAGGTT
>NC_089794.1:18735102-18745102 GCF_040412425.1 Macrobrachium rosenbergii
AAATAGACAAACAAACAAATAAACACACGCACAAACGCAAGGGGACAAGAAATATTCAAAGACCTCCCGAGAGGAGAATGGAACTCTACAGAGAGGAAATTTCTCCAGAACTTCTGAGAATGATCTCTGGAACGGTTCCTGGAAAGTTGACTTTTTTCCAGTGGAAAGATTTCCATTAAATCTCTCTCTCTCTCTCTCTCTCTCTCTCTCTCTCTCTCTCTCTCTCTCTCTCAACTCCTACGAGATTTCTTTATCTTTCTAAGAGCGATAGGTTCCTCCAGCAGGAATGGGATGGAAAATTAAATCATTATTTACTGCTCATGGTGTGCGTGCAAACTGTTCGCCTCAACAGGATCGGATGGTTGATGTTGTCTCTCATGCAAACCATCGAATCTGAGAGACTTTAAGACTTTTAACTTTTGTAAAAATGGAGGTAATATTCGCTATTTCAAAATCTTTTAAACAATACATATTTTTTAAAAGGGTTGGCTTAGTAATGATATATACTTTGTGCACAAGATGGATGAAACTGTAATTGCATAAACATACTGGAAAACTTCTACATTTACAAAGCTTTATCGATCTATATATCTCTATGTCTATCTATCTATGTACAGCATATATATACACTGATAACACATTCTGATATATATATATATATATATATATATATATATATATAATTTATATATATATATATATATATATATATATATATATATATATATATATATATATATATTATATATATATATATATCAGAATATGTTACCAGTAGGTGCACTAAACTAACTCCGTCGGCAATATATTTACTTTAACACATTTTATATTCCTAAATATATTCCTCTCTCAACTTTGCAAGTCCTAATGGCAATAAGAACAAAAATTATTTCTGGAAATGATTACGCTTCCTATTAGTAAGGAGCACACTCGCATATTTGTTTTTAATTATATATCAAGAGTAAAAAAAAACATTTACGCAATTTATTTTCCAAAGACTTTCTAACGCCCATCGTGAATGAAATTCTCTCTCTCTCTCTCTCTCTCTCTCTCTCTCTCTCTCTCTCTCTCTCTCTCTCTCTGGAGGAATCGTTCCAAAAATAAACGTTCGAAGTCTCACTACTATTTTCCTTCTCATTTCGGCGGAAAAAGCCATCACTCCGGAAGAAGCGACAGGAAGAGAGAGAGAGAGAGAGAGAGAGAGAGAGAGAGAGAGAGAGAGAGAGAGAGAGAGAGAAGATCCTGTTGAATGTATGAGAGAGAAAGAAGATCCGTAGAATGTTTGTGAGAGAGAGAGAGAGAGAGAGAGAGAGAGAGAGAGAGAGTCTAATGGAAATCTGGACACTGGAAAAGTCAACTTTCCAGCAACTCCTGCTGAAGCTTTCCAGAGACCGTTTCCAAAGGTTTTCGAGAGATCTCCCTTGGCTGTAGAATTCACTTCTTTCGGCGATTTGCGAATAGTTGTATTTTTCTTTTACTATGTGCTTATCTGTTTGCACGTCTTAGTTTTGTTTATGCTTATGTTAGGCTCTTTTTATTTTTTTTCCAGGAGCATCTGTCTTTGTTTGAGAGTGTGATTGTGTTTACTTCTGCTTGTGTTCTTGTGTGTTACTGTTTGTAATTATTTTTCAATGGCTTTGCCATCGTAAAGGCTTTTTCCTCGTGTTTGTGAAAGCAAATACACACACATATATATAAATATATATATATATATATATATATATATATATATATATATATATATATATATATATATATATATATATATATATATATATATATATATATATATATATATATATGTATGTATATATATTATACATACATACATACATACATACAGTATCGACCACTCTCCAAATTAAATGTTCATTTAATAGCCGTAGTAGTATCTTCCATAGAAAATTTCCAAGCACTTTTCTGAACACACTTATCATTATTAGTTAGTGAGATAGCTATCAAGCTTTGTCTTAGTAATGTAGCCTACGGGCATCTCACTATTACTGATTAATGATTAAGTAGGTTCGAATAGCATTATGGAAAGGAGACCTTCATTATTTATTACACACTTGGATTATATATATATATATATATATATATATATATATATATATATATATATATATATATATATTTATATTTTACATATATATATATATATATATATATATTTTACATATGAATTTTAGTCACTTAAACACCCGTGACTTTTTTATATTCAGAAATATCAAGCATAAATAAATATATAAACATATAAATACATGTAATTTTCTAATGTTATCTATTATTCCACTCTTTTTCTGTTCCTCTTCCCTTCGTTGCCTGTCTTAACAAATTCCAGCATTCCCCTTCTCTCCTATTTCTGTCTCTGTCTCTCTCTCTCTCTCTCTCTCTCTCTCTCTCTCTCTCTCTCCCCTCCTTCCGGTTTTTCTCATCCCGGTATCATACCTTATTTTTCACTCCTCCTCCTCCTCCTCCTCCCCCTTCTTCTCCTCCTCCTCTACTCCTTCTCCTCTTCTTCTCCTCCTCCTCCTCTCTTCTTCTTCTTCTTCTTCTTCTTCTTCTTCTTCTTCTTGTCACAATCCTAATCCAAAATTGCTTTGTGGGCCCGGTCTCTAATTCGACGTCTAACATAACCTTTCGGATCATGCAACCACACGAGGAGGGATGAGGGCCAACAGTGCCGTGTGATGTAAGGAAAATCTTTTACAGAGTTTCGTAAGGGTCGCCTCCCCGTGATCAACGCATGATATATTGACCCTTACGCAGTTGCCGACCAAGATTTTTTTTTTTTTGGTATTTCATTTTCCTTTCATTTTTTTAGGTACGAGGGAATTATTATTATTATTGTTAGGTCGCGGGGACGAGGGGGAGTGGGGTGGGAAGGATTAAGGGGAGGTCATGGAATCATGACAGCCAGTAGAAAAGGGAGTGTCAGTCAGGCGTCGTTTGATGTACGTGGAGCAGTTTGGGGAGGTGATTAATTTTGGTCTCGGTGCTCTGTAGAAAGCGTCTGGAAGCCTGTATAAGCGTCTGGAAGCCCTGTGCACGAGTTTGGAAGCCCTGTACAAGCGTTTGGAACCCCGTACAAGCGTCTGGAAGCTTGTAGAAGCGCCTGGAAGCCCTGTACAAGCGCCTGGAACCCCGTACAAGCGTCTGGAAGCTTGTAGAAGCGTCTGGAAGCTTGTATAAGCGCCTGCATGCCTATAGAAAAGACTGGAAGCCTGCAGAAAAGACTGGAAACCTGTAGAAAAGACCGAAAGCCTGTAGAACTGTCTGGAAGCCTGTAGAAGCGTCTGGAAGCCTGTACTTTGCGACTGGAACCATGCAGAAGCGTCTGGAAGCCTGTAGAAGCGACTGAACGCTTGTAGAAGCGTCTGAAAGCCTGTGCTTTGCGACCGGAAGCCTGTAGAAGCATCTGGAAGTCTGTAGAAGTACCCGGGACCTGTAGAAACGACGGAGAACTGTACTGCAGGAGGGTTTGGGAGACCAGTAGAAGAGTCCAGAGGCTGCAGAGTGGTCTTCAGGCCAATAGAAGGGTCTAAAGATTTTTAGAGATTTGAGAGGACCCATGCAAAAACCTGTAGACGTGTCAGGATGCCTGTAAAACTGCTCGAAGGCTTAAGATGATCTGGAGGACCTTGCAGAAGACTCCGGAGCCCTCAAAAAAAGGTCATGGATCCGGCACAGGAGGTATGGAGTCATGATAGGTGATAATTCGAGTCTCCGAGACCTGTGGATGGGTCTGGGATCCCCCGGTGGTGGGGGAGGTGTCTGGCAAAGCTAAAAAGAGGGATCTGGAATTGGTATATTTCGGGGCTGGAAGGGGGGAAAGGCAGGGGAACATAAATATGACTGGAAATATGGACGGGTCACGCAAACCATCGCTTTATTTCGAGGCCATGTACCCGACGCCCCACCCCCTTCCCCCTCGACCCCTGGGACTCCCCAAGACTAATTCGGGACAACAAGTGTTCCAGGTTAAATAGAGGGAGAAAGTAAATATGTGGATGAAGCGATTAAGAAATATTCTTCACATGAAAAAAATCTTAATCAGGTATAAAAATAAATATTATTCTGGTTATACAGTGAATCTTCATTTGGCATATCATGAAAGCATAATGGCTTCTGACGTAAAAAAATAATTCAAGCACCGTAATGCGTATGATATTATATATAGATATTATATATATATATATATATATATATATATATATATATATATATATATATATATATATATATATATATATATATATATATATATATATATATATATATATCTCAATTATTTTTATATCAAAATCATAATACTTTCATAATATGCCAAATGAAAAATCACTGCATAGCAAGAATTTTTATATCTATACCTGATTTGATTTTTTCATGTGAAGAATATTTATTAATCGCCTTATTCAAATACATACATACATACACATTATAATATGTATATATATGTATGTATGTATATGTATATAATATGTATATATATACAGTATATATATATATATATATATATATATATATATATATATATATATATATATATATATATATATATATATATATATATATATATATATATATATATATGAATCATGCTCATTTTTACAAGAATTTCTAGGCAGACATAACAGAGAAGCAACTGCAAGAACACACAAGATCACACGCACAGCCGAGCACCAGAATAGAATCCTCCCCGGAGGAGCAAACACAGGGGAAATTATGCTCTTCCTTGAAGCGTGACAATGACCGATCTATCCTACCGTCTAAATGCTCCAGACCGTCATTAGCTGGTCACCGTTACGTCTAGAGTAAACCCTGGAACCTGGAATAGGTCGCTACTGGAATTGGTTGCTACTGGGATCTGGGTCGCCGGGGATGGTTCTGGAAACTGCTGCTCTAAATGACCAGTGGAATTGGTGGCCGGAATTGGTCCTTAGAAGCGGTGGGCGGAAATAGGAGCTGGAATTGGTCACTGGAAATCGCCGCGCTGGAAAAGGTCGAAGGAATTTCCTTTCATTCGTCACTCTTCCTCGGTTAATCAGGTTCTGATCGGGCCTCCTTGTGGCCCTTTACCACTTACATTCTGTGTCAAGGAAGAGTTGGAACCTTGTTTGAATCTATGAATAGTTCGATATATATAAATATATATATATATATATATATATATATATATATATATATATATATATATATATATACACACACACATATCTGTTTATTACGTGTATGTTTAACATGGGTAAACATAGTATACATACACTACAAATTCATCTTGTGGTTATATGCATCTATCAGTCTCAGTAGTAAACGCATTCAAATCGTTACACATTTATATGACAAGCATAACATGCATTTTAAATGTAATTACGACTTTTGATTATAATACACGCATACATACATAAATACTATGGCTACCAAGTATTGCAGCTCATGGTGTATACAGCAGTATAAATAGTAATTGTATGTATGTATGTATGTATGTATGTATGTATGTTATTGAAAACGTAACCTCGCATCTACCTATGTATGTATTTGACTGGGATATTAAACTTGTTTGCATGTTATTAGGAATCCGAGATGGCATATGCATGTACCACAACCAAACATGCATAGAACATACGTGTAAATATAAACACCATACGCCACTCAAATAAACGCGTAGGGAATCTAATGCGTATATATGCTCATTACGCAGATTCAGCTATGCTCATAAAAGCGTAACAGTATATACATAAGGTATACACGTACACAAATACACGAGCCCACCACAGCGAAAGGAGTACCTATGCATACCTGCATGCATATTTAAAGTGCGGCTTAATTTGGCGCGCCAGGTGAACATGAGCACGTAGATAGAGAGAGAGAGAGAGAGAGAGAGAGAGAGAGAGAGAGAGAGAGAGTTAAGTATACCTCAGTTTAGCCAGACCACTGAGCTGATTAACAGCTCTCCTAGGACTGGCCCGAAGGATTAGACTTATTTTACGTGGCTTAGAACCAATTGGTTACCTAGCAACGGGACCTACAGCTTATTGTGGAATCCGAACCACGTTATACCGAGAAATGAAATTCTATCACCAGAAATAAACTCCTCTAATTCTTCATTGGTCGGCCGGAGACTCGAACTCGGGCCTAGCAGAGTGCTAGCCTGGAACTCTACCGACTTGTCCAACGAGGAACAGAGAGAGAGAGAGAGAGAGAGAGAGAGAGAGAGAGAGAGAGAGAGAGAGGCGGGGAGAAAGCTCCTAACTTAATTATACGAAGGTAAACAAACTCCCAGGTATAATCGACATTTGTTTTTCCTCTCCCCGAAACAACAGGCGAGTTCAGTTCCTCCTCGTAAATGGAGAGTCAATAGACACCCCTTCAATATTTCTCAACTCATTTTCCCGGTTCCTCTCTCCGTTGAGCTTCGTGCAACTGGTATGAGGAAGAGGAGCGCTAGCTTAGCTTCGTTCAGATGGTGGGGAGGTGATGGGCGTTTCCTTGGTTTCGTTCACATGGAACGAAGGCAGGGAGCACTTCAACAGTTACGTTCAGAAAGTAAAAAGGTGAACAGATGGAGAGCACTTATTCAGCTTCGTTCAGAAGGTGAAAAGATGGAAAACACTTTTTCAGCTTCATTCAGAGGGTGAAAAGACGGGAGCACCTATTCAGCTTCGTTCAGGAAGGTGAAAAGATGGGGGAGCACCTATTCAGCTTCGTTCAGAAGATGAATATTTGGGGAACACTTTTTAAACTTCGATCAGAAGGTAAAAAAGATGGCGAGCGCTTGCTTGTAACGTTTTTCAGTGGGCACGATGACAAGGGGCGCTTCCTAAGTTCATTCAGCTGATGCAAATATGAGAAGCTCTCATTTGGCTGCGTTCAGAAGATACCAAGACATGGAGTACTCGTTTGGCTTTGTTTAGAATGCCCTCTTGGACCCGTTCAAGAAGTACGAAGCTAGGGAGTATTTCCTTATCTTCATTTCTATGGTAAGAGGATGGAGAACGCTTTCTTAGCTTCGTTCAGATGAATGAAAAGCGCTTCCAACTGTTACTTTCAGATGGTACGGAGATGATGAACACTTATAGGTTCGTTCAGAGTAAGAGAATAAAAAGCGTTAGCGTAGCTTCGTTCAGATGGTACAGAGACAAGGAGGCACTCATAAGGAGGTCAAGGGGCAAGTGGCGCTGTCTTATTATTATTATTATTATTATTATTATTATTATTATTATTATTATTATTATTGATAAAGGTAGAATCATTTATACGAAACTAACATTAGATGATTATTCTTCATTCATATGAATAACAATCCCGTGTTCGATCCTGAACAGGGCGAGGGAAGGAACGATATGACTGTATCTCCTCCAACATCTCAGCATGCCTCTGTTAACCTTTACAATGAAGTACGTGCCTAGTTGTCAGTCGAATGTTGTGGAATGCTATGGGGGTGGATATAAAAAAATTAGCAGTCTTGAACAAAATGTTTGCCATGATGAAACATAATTAAAAACGGAGGGCCTCGATGAGGTAATTCTCACCCAGCCAGGGAACCTTACAGCAGACTCCCTCTCTTTCCCTGAATCTCTCTCTCTCTCTCTCCCCTGAATCATTCTCTCTCTCTCTCTCTCTCTCTGTCCCCCTGAATCATTCTCTCTCTCTCTCTCTTTCGCTCCCTGAATCTTTCTTTCTCTCTCTCTCTTTCTCTCCCTGAATCTCTCTCTCTCTCTCTTTCTCCTTGAATCTCTCTCTCTCTCTCGGTCTTTCTCTTTCTCTCCCTGAATCTTTCTTTCTCTCTCTCTCTCGGTCTCTCTCTTTCTCTCCCTGAATCTCTCTCTCTCTCTCTCTCTCTCTCTCCCTCTCTCTCGGTCTCTCCCTTTCGCTCCCTGAATCTCTCTCTCTCTCTCTTTCTCCTTGAATCTTTCTCTCTCTCGGTCTCTCTCTTTCTCTCCCTGAATCTCTCTCTCTCTCTCCCTCTCTCTCGGTCTCTCCCTTTCGCTCCCTGAATCTCTCTCTCTCTCTCTCTCTCTCTCTGGGAGTCTATTTGTTCTCTGAAGATAAACAATAACCCAGCGGGGATTATCACGGGAGGTGACTAATGCAGGTTCAGCGTATTCCTCAGAAGGCTTTCAATGTGAGACGCTTCTCTTGTGCTTCAGTTGAATGCTCACACTCGCATTTTGAACAAATTAAAAAAAAAATTTTTAATTAATTTTCACTGCATTTACTTTCCAACATTAATTTAAAGGAGCTGTATTTACTGAGAACTGCTATGAAAGTGGTGGTAAGCAGTGCAGTATAAACTGATGCCTTAGGAAGTACCATTGGATCGAGGTACAATATATATATATATATATATATATATATATATATATATATATATATATATATATATATATACAGGCAGTCCCCAGGTTACAATGGGTCCAGCTTACGACGTTCCGAAGTTACGATGCTTTTCAAATATATTCATCAGAAATTATTTCCCAGTTTACAACGCATGTTCCGGGGTTACAACGCCTTGTACGCCGATCTGACAGAAGAAATATGGCTCCAAAACAGCAGAATAATAAAAATTTGGAGATTTTTCTTATGAAAAACTCAATAAAAATGCAGTTTACATCGTTTTCAACACACCCAAAGCATTAAAAGTAAGGTTTTCTTAGGATTTTTACTATTTTCTGGTTTACAACGATTTTTGGCTTACAACACGGCGTAGGAACGGAACCCTGTCGTAAGTCAGGGACTGCCTATATATATATATATATATATATATATATATATATATATATATATATATATATATATATATATATATATATATATACACATATGTATATATATCTACCTTCAATCAATATATATACATATATATATATATATATATATATATATATATATATATATATATATAAACTCGAGGGGATGTGAACCCCTTGGTGAGAGGGGCTATCGCCCAAATGGCAGATGAGCCTCTTATCCTGTAGGCAATTGCACTCGCACGTTTCATTCCTGTAACGTTTCTGGAAAAGTAAATAATAGCATTGTCGCTGTTGGGGTTGTTACCCAGTAGGCAGGGTCATGAGATTTGTTGGACCATGGCCTATACTGATATTATAAAAAAGGGGGAGGAAACCCTAATAATTCTGTTCTTTTAATAATGTTTCACTAATTTATTTATTTATTCCTTAAAGTAATGTTTCACTTGTTATTTACTTCAATTAATTTATAATAAAATTCTAAAGAATTATTTAAGTTCATTTTGAGTTTAATCCTCGGTTTCTGTGACCAGGAATCTTTATATAATTTATCTTGAATTATTCCTCATTCATTTGTAATTCACCCCGGCTGATTTATAAGTTATAATTCAAAGAATTATGTTTCATTAAAATTGCCGTTTAACCTAATTTATTTGTAATTCAGTTAGGCTGATTTATAATAAATATTTCCACTCAGTTAGGCTGGTTTATAATAAACATTTTCATTCAGTTAGACTGGCTTATAATAAATATTTCCATTCAGTTAAGCTGATTTATAATAAATATTTCCATTCAGTTAGACTGATTTATGATAAATATTTCCATTCGGTAAGACTGGTTTATAATAAATATTTCCATTCAGTTAGACTGGTTATAATAAATATTTCCATTCAATTAGACTGATTTATAATAAATATTTCCATTCAGTTAGACTGATTTACAATAAATATTTCCATTCAGACTGATTTATAATAAATATTTCCATTCAGTCTGACTGATTTATGATAAACATTTCCATTCAGTTATTGATTCATGATAAATATTTCCGTTCAGTTAGACTGATTTATGATAAACATTTCCATTCAGACTGATTTATGATGAACATTTCCATTTAGTTAGACTGATTTATGATAAACATTTCCATTCAGTTAGGCTGATTTATAATAAACATTTCCATTCAGTTAGACTGATTTATAAACATATCCATTCAGTTACACTGATTTATAATAAATATTTCCATTCAGTCTGAC
>NC_089794.1:18752602-18765102 GCF_040412425.1 Macrobrachium rosenbergii
GATTTTTGTCTTTTCCTTGGGACTTTTGGCTTTGAAGACAAAAGGAAATCAGAGAGGTGGTTTAAAATAATGTACGCCTCCTTTGCGTCAGCATTCAGTGAGAATTGCAGAGGTATATATAGGTATATATAGGTGTATATGTGTATATATATATATATATATATATATATATATACACACATATACACCTATATATACCTATATAGGTGTATATGTGTATATATATATATATATATATAAAAATATATATATATATATATATATATATATATATATATATATATATATATATATATATATATATATATATATATATATATATATCAGTTTCTCTCGCTCCCTCTTTTTTCTCTCTATTTACTCACCCAAGAGAGCAGTTAAAAGGTAGCTCTGTTTACACTTACAATGGAATGCCACTGTGTAAAAAAAAAAAAAGATATAACTAGGCATAATGTGAAAGAATAAAATTAGCACGCCAGCAGTCACGCAAAACTACAACAGATATTGTAACCCATATAATGCACACGCATAACAGTTATTTTTGCAATAGTGCAATCCACATTGCAGTTCCTTTCATTTCGCCACGATCTCTCTGTCAGTTTTTCACCGATTCAACAATTCAGCAAAATCATGGCAACAGATTACCAACGTATTCATTACAACAGATTACCGATGTATGCGTCAATGGTTTAATCAATGCAACAAAAATATTCCATTCGCTTTTGTTCAGATATGTACATACTTGAGACATTTCACGAACGTAGCAAACACTCCATGCGCAGCCTTTGTATGTATTCATAAAATACTCTTTCAATCACTGTAATAATATGGCTGCATTCAATGCAAACACAGAATTATTCCAAACACTCTACTTAATAATAATAATAATAATAATAATAATAATAATAATAATAATAATAATAATGAGGAGGAGGTTGACTCTTTCATAAACAAGACATGTTGAATAGAATGGCTGCATAATTTGAGTTAATTTCATACTAAGTCTTCTCATTCTTCTTAATTATTCTTTCCTTTTCCACGTTATATTGGCAAATTATTGTTCAGTTTTAACGTGGAAGAGAAAAGAATTATAAGGGAGACTGATTAGACAACATAAAATTAACTCAAAATGTGCAGCTATAATAATAATAATAATAATAATAATAATAATAATAATAATAATAATAATAATAATAATAATAATAATAATAGGTGTGCCGGATGGCGTGAAAGTGTATTAGAACGAAAGGGCTTTAATAGGCTATCTAGTTAGTGAGAGAATATGCACAACAAAGAAGTGAATTGCGCAGTGTGCGTGCGGAGTTTCGATGCAATGCTGATGAGCATTTTATGGGGGCGTATGAAGCGCCTGCTGCTGTGGAAGATTTCTACACAGTGTGTTCATCCACGATTCAGCAGTCAGAGTATGAATGGGGCAGTGAATTTTGTCCTATTTGTCTCTGGACCCACCCCTGTTATGCGAACCGGTTTTAAATTCTGAAAATCGGCTTTAAAATTTGAAAACCGGTTTTAAATTCTGAAAACCAGTTTTAAAATCTGAAAACTGGTTTTAAAATCTGAAAGCCAGCTTTAAAATCGGAAAACTGGTTTTAAATTCTGAAAGCCAGCTTTAAATTATGAAAACCGGTTTTAAATTCTGAAAGCAGGTTTTGAAATCTGAAAACCGGTTTTAAAATCTGAAACCCGGTTTTAAATTCTGAAAGCCAGTTTTAAAATCTGAAAACCAGTTTTAGATTCTGGAAACCGGTTTTAAATTCTGAATAACTCATTTTGTTGTTTTACAGCTAATCACAATTCTCGTTCGATTTCGATTTCCATTTTTGGGTAAATTTCACTAGCCTCGATTCTTTCCTAACTCGTTCTTTTTTACCACGGTTGCCATGGCAACGCGGTTTGTTTACACTGGCTTTGTACTGAAGTGGGTGTTGTCTAGACAAGACTTCCTTCCCACTTACTGAAAGGATAATATTTCTTTCACTCGATGAAATATGACGAGTTTTTGGAATGACTTTGTCATTCGCTCAATTTAGGTCAATTAAAAGCCAGAAAATACCAAAATATAACTGAAATGATTATTATGCTTCCAAATCACGGAGTTGCAGATATTCATGAATAAAACATTTACAACAATCTACTTAAAAAACAGTTAACGATAATTTAGCCTCATATATATGTTAATTACACACATTATGCTACTGATCAGTATGTTAATAAGATAGCAGTTCCTGTCTCAATAAATATTTTGCTTTTGAAGTACTCATGTGCATCAGCCATCTAATTTTATTTCGACCTAGATCGGCTTTGGACATTTGGAATTATTTCTGAAGGGTCTGGTATGTATTCAGTTCCATTTCTATTTATTCTACACTCCAGATTCCTAGATTCCAAGTTCCACAACAGATTCTTCCTATGCCTTTCGATATCCAGATTCCAGAAAGCAATGTCACCAGACTCCTGCTTTCAGTAATTCCAAATTCCAAACTTCAGGTTCTATAAAGCAAGCATATAAGACAATTTTCCTTTGGCATGTAGGTTCCAGATTCCAAGACCTAGGTAGCACATCCTGGCTTTTGATAATTTTGATTCCAAGTTTCAGAATTCATCTAGAACAGATCTATGAACATAAATTCTTTGCTTCTGTAATTGCAGGCTCGAAATTTTCAGGTTCCACAGAGATAAGAGTTTGGCTTTTGTGTTAATCAGATTCCAAATCCAAGTGATAAGAGTTTGGCTTTTGTGTTAATCAGATTCCAAATCCAAGAGATAAGAGTTTGGCTTTTGTGTTGATCAGACTCCAAATCCAAGAGATAAGAGTTTGGCTTTTGTGTTGATCAGATTCCAAATCCAAGAGATAAGAGTTTGGCTTTTGTGTTAATCAGATTCCAAATCCAAGAGATAAGAGTTTGGTTTTTGTGTTGATCAGACTCCAAATCCAAGAGATAAGAGTTTGGCTTTTGTGTTGATCAGATTCCAAATCCAAGAGATAAGAGTTTGGCTTTTGTGTTGATCAGATTCCAAATCCAAGAGATAAGAGTTTGGCTTTTGTGTTAATCAGATTCCAAATCCAAGAGATAAGAGTTTGGTTTTTGTGTTGATCAGACTCCAAATCCAAGAGATAAGAGTTTGGCTTTTGTGTTGATCAGATTCCAAATCAAGAGATAAGAGTTTGGCTTTTGTGTTGATCAGATTCCAAATCCAAGAGATAAGAGTTTGGCTTTTGTGTTGATCAGGTTACAAATCCAAGTTCTCTAGGGCAGAGATTCGTGACTTTTGTGCCTGTTGACGCCAAATTCTAGATTCCAAGCTACTAGGATGTGTGCAGCTGATCTAATCCTCCCAATTGTCGCCCTTCTGTTCTTCCTTTTTTATGGCTAAAGTATCAGAAAATACAGCCCGGTTGTTCTTAGTATTCTCATCTTTATTTTTCATCTTTTCTGTTATTCTGCATAGCAGTTCTTTCTTCTCCTTCCCTCAATGTGGAGTAGTCAACATTTTGCATTTCTCCCCTTTTTTTCCTTTTCGTCATTCTACTTTGCAGTCCTTTCTTCCTATCCTCCTTCTAAACCTGCTCTAGACCAACTTCATCTCATTCGCCTCCTCCTCTCTCTCTTTCCTCCTCCTCCTCCTCCTATAAATGCTGAAGTACCCGCGACTGCCAGTCCCTTGTGAAGTGAGAAAGAACGGGAGAGAAAAAAGAAGCCGACAATTCAAGAATGCGTGAAAGGGGATTTAGGAAAGGATCCTCCCCTCTTCATCGGCTGGTGCAAAAGGTGGGCTTGACCCGTCGTCCGAGAGACGCTTTCTCTCTCTCTCTCTCTCTCTCTCTCTCTCTCTCTCTCTCTCTCTCTCTCTCTCTCTCACTCCTTCTTCTTCTTCTTCCTTAACGTACATACCGCACCATTTCTGGCACCCTTTAGTATTTTCCTTCCTACCCTCTCTCCTCACTTCTGTAGTCATGTTTCCCTATGTGGAGTTATACACTGAATTATAGACAGCTCTCTATGCTGTTATATGTCCACGTGTCAGGCGAACTGCAGTCATTATTGGAGCCATCAAAAGCCGACAGTTAACGGAAAAGTTTGTGATTGGGGGGGCAAAAATAAAAACGTGTATGCTCGATTCGAAATTTTTTTGTTTAGAGATGTTGCACATTTTTTGGAAGATTAGGTTTTTTATTTTTTTGTAAGATAAAATAGTTTGATTTTTTGTTGCTTCGTACACACACACACACACACACACACACACACACAGAGAGAGAGAGAGAGAGAGAGAGAGAGAGAGAGAGAGAGAGAGAGAGAGAGAGAGAGAGAGAGAGAGAGAGAGATCCTAGGAATCATGAAAAGATTTGAGAGCGAGTGAATTCTTAGGAATCATAAAAAGCGTTGAGAGAGAGAGAGAGAGAGAGAGAGAGAGAGAGAGAGAGAGAGAGAGAGAGAGAGAGAGAGAGAGGGGGGGGTGGGGAAGAGGGGGGGCACAGAAATCATGAAAGGATTTGAGAAAGCGACTTCATACGAATCATGAAAAAGGTTGAGAGAGAGAGAGAGAGAGAGAGAGAGAGAGAGAGAGAGAGAGAGAGAGAGAGATATTCTTCATACATGCAGCACAATGCGAGTTGGTAAAGTTCTTAAATGTCTACAAAGAAAGCACTCTCACTCTCTCTCGCTCTCTCTGGGTCAGGGTACATTTTGTTAGTTGTTTGATCTACAAAGGATACTTGCTTTTCATGCATTCGTTTATAGTCTCACACACACACACACACACACACACACACACAAAATCCCACGTTCGCGTTTCAAGTCTCATTGTGACCAATAACCACTCAAACCAGACTCTCCCTAAGGTCTGTTGCAGGTTTCTAAGAAACTGTTTCTTTAGGAGAGGGATGGTCAAAGGTGCTTATGTACAAATGGTCACCTGCCAAGCACTGATCAAACCGAATGATAGCAGCAGCTCATGCGTCAAACATGATTGGTTTCTATTGGCGGTCGCCCACCCAGGAACTAGACAAACCCACTGCAGATTAAATTGACTGATTCAGAGACTAACCGTGTATCAAAATCTAACTATTCAGCATGCATAGTGGTCACCCTTCCAATGTTTCTTTTTTTATTATTCGCTGTACACTGTATTCCCTTATTATCACATTTTATCGTTAATTTTCCATAACCCCTCGTTTATTTGTCCAACCAAATGGGGAAAGCGAAAGGGTGGAAATACTTATAAAATGCTTCAATAAACATATGCATGCAAATGGAGTGGAATAGAGTCTAGACAACACTTATGCATTCAAGTACATCTATAATGTACAACATTCTGGACAACAGAATTGAGTTGGAGAGAGAGAGAGAGAGAGAGAGAGAGAGAGAGAGAGAGAGAGAGAGAGAGAGAGAGAGAGAGAGAGAATCTATAATATATATGACCTTCTGGACAACAGAATTGAGAGAGAGAGAGAGAGAGAGAGAGAGAGAGAGAGAGAGAGAGAGAGAGAGAGAGAGAATCTATATAATATATATCCTGGACAACTGAACTGGAGAGAGAAAGAGAGAGAGAGAGAGAGAGAGCATCTATAATACATAACCCTCTAGACAACAGAACAGAGAGAGAGAGAGAGAGAGAGAGAGAGAGAGAGAGAGAGAGAGAGAGAGAGAGCATCTATAATACATAACCCTCTAGACAACAGAACACACAGAGAGAGAGAGAGAGAGAGAGAGAGAGAGAGAGAGAGAGAGAGAGAGAGAGACTCGCTATTCACCATCTCTGTAAAAACTGTAAGAACGCCAACGCAGAGGGGGACCATTTCAAGTGTTTTGTGCTGTTTATTCATATAATAATCTTTCTCCTCGTTCATAGGTGGACGATTGTGAAAGCGACTAAGGAGGAAGTGGGAGGACAGTTGTTCTTCCTCCTCCTCCTCCTCCTCCTCCTATTGTAACCACACACAGCTCACAAACTTGAGGACCCGAGTTCGATTCACAATCCAGACGAACCGGGACGAATGGAGCGGTCCCTAACATCATTTACGCCTCTGCTGACCCCAGTAGTGAATTGTGTATCTCGTTGTTAGTCGACTGTTATTGGTCGTAGCTAGGATGGAGAGTAATAGAAATAAGGGGGAGAGAATACTAGATGTGTGTTCATTGCTCCACTAAATTTTATACCTGAAAACGGAAGGGCCTCGACGAGGTAATCCTCACTGTACAGAGATGCAACCTCTCTCTCTCTCTCTCTCTCTCTCTCTCTCTCTCTCTCTCTCTCTCTCTCTCCCCATAAAGACCCTTCCTCAACCTTTAGTTTGGTGAAATGAAATCTCCAGCCGGGAATGTAAAAGGTCGGTGAACTTCCACAAAGACAATACCAAGGTCTCTTTGCATAACCCGTCATCTCCTCCGGCTCAAGACAGGTCAAGAAATGGAAACTTCGAAAATTCATTCATGGATTCCCAAAGAAAAACTAATGAAGTCTTACGGGGAAAAGGAACGACTTGGAGAAATCTCTTTTCCTTTCCAGCATCAGTTCTTGACGATCAATTTACTGTAGACAAAAAGGACTTACTTGAATTGTGATGGCAAGTGGAAGTTGGGTAGGGCTACAAATTTTAAGGTAACTTTTGATTTCGCTCATTTGCCAAAAGAGTGACAACTCAAAAAATGTGTTTTCTGAGTTGCTGATACCAACAGATAACCCATTCTTTGCTCCATATTGTGGTAAAAACATCTTATTTGTATTTGTAATACTAACCGCTAGAGGGCATGACATGTCACTATTACTATTACACTATAGAGAGTATAGAAAGTTTTAAACTTAAAATCGCTTCTCCTGAAAAATAGCAACTTTTGAGTTATGTCACTCTTCTGGCAAAGGAGCGATTTTATCAGGACATTAAGTGGACTTCCTCAAACTCTAAGGCTGACTTGTAAGTCAGAAAAAGATGTTGAGGATTCATTTGATATTATCAGGATATTATTAAGTGGACTTAGTTAATATTTGAGGGTAACTCAGAAGTCCAAAAATTATTTTGAGGAATCATTTGGTTTTATACGCATATTAAGTGATCTTACTTAATCTTTGATGTTAACTTATAAGTACAAAATAGATTCTGAGGGTTCATTTAATTTCATCAAGATATTAACTGTTCAAGAAAGGTTGCTTAGAAAGAAAGGGTGGAAGTGCTTTGCAGTATGTTTGGGAACACTTGAATCCAATCGACTGTAGATTAGGGACAGTGCTCTGTGTCTGGGAACACTTGAATCCAATCGACTCTAGAATAGGGACAGTGCTATGTCTGGGAACACTTGAATCCAATCGACTGTACACCGCTATGTCTGGGAACACTTGACTGTAGATTAGGGGCAGTGCTATGTCTGGAAACACTTGAATCCAATCGACTGTAGATTAGGGACAGTGCTATGTCTGGGAACACCTGAATCCAATCGAGTGTAGATTAGGGGCAGTGCTATATGTCTGGGAACACTTGAATCCAATCGACTGTAGATTAGGGACAGTGCTCTGTGTCTGGGAACACTTGAATCCAATCGACTCTAGAATAGGGACAGTGCTATGTCTGGGAACACTTGAATCCAATCGACTGTACACCGCTATGTCTGGGAACACTTGACTGTAGATTAGGGGCAGTGCTATGTCTGGAAACACTTGAATCAATCGACTGTAGATTAGGGACAGTGCTATGTCTGGGAACACCTGAATCCAATCGAGTGTAGATTAGGGGCAGTGCTATATGTCTGGGAACACTTGAATCCAATCGACTGTAGATTAGGGACAGAACACGAAAGATTTAAGTATATCTCATTTACAGACTTCCACGTCAGTCAGCAGAAAAAGCAGCGTCATCAGAAATAAGTTGTTATTAATGGACACTGCTATGTCATGTCTTCACAGGCAGCAGACACAGAAAGTTCAAACGTTGATCGGACGTGGCTCCCAAGGAATATCTTGCCCAAAAATACTTGTATAGAACTGGAAAGTTAAAATTATACACACACACACACACAAATATATATATATATATATATATATATATATATATATATATATATATATATATATATATATATATGTGTGTGTGTGTGTGTGTGTGTGTGTGTGTGTGTGTGTGTGTGTGTGTGTGTTTTTGTGTGTGATGTTAAACCTACCATAACAGATGACACGCACGCATAACATGTAATCTATTTCAATCAACCTTGAATTTCCCCCGAACCCCTCCCTCCACGCATCTACGGTTGTTTCCTAAAATATATACATATACACAGGCGGGCTCACATTAATCTCACTCTACTCAAAGGTCAAGGGGTCACGAAACCAATTTGTGAACCGACAAAAAAAAAAAAAAAAAAAAAAAAAAACATGACGTAGCCTCACGCAATGTCTCCCATTTTACTCGGTTTACAAAGTGGTCCGTTCAAAACCTTCCTTACCCTGCGTTTTCTCCCGTTACGGTCGCTTGCCGAGAGAGAGAGAGAGAGAGAGAGAGAGAGAGAGAGAGAGAGAGAGAGAGAGAGAGAGAGAGAGAGAGAGAGATATGAAGGGAAACGGTTGTCCTTACGGGTGTAGGTTAGGACAATGGGACGTTGTCTTTGTGTTTTCTCGATTTATTTTTATAACGGAGTTTTTCGTGTTAGGGTTAAGGAAGCCACGGAGCTGTTGTGATGGGAGGTGATGCGTATTCTGGAATATATATATATATATATATATATATATATATATATATATATATATATATATATATATATATATATATATATATATATATATATATATATATATATATATATATGTGTGTGTGTGTGTGTGTATATATATATATATATATATATATATATATACATATACACACACACACACTATATATATATACCTACATATTTCAACCGAAACATTTTACAAATAATAAATAACTCTAGACGAAATAATTGCACAAGTGTTATAGCCAGCGTACGCCAACTTTCGCAAAAAGGAAAAACAAAATGGCAGGTGAAACCGATTACTGTGTACGATAACCTTCCCAAACAATAAACAGCTAAACATATCAGCAGTAAACGATACACATCGCAAGTAGTATTCATTGTAACAAAAACTGTACAACACATTCCACAAGGATTAGTAACTGTGTACAAAATTGCACAAATACTTTTTTAAACAGATCAAGACTTCAGAAAGGAAACGCACAACAGTAATCCAAAAGAAGAAGAAAACTTTAAACGAATGATGTACATGATAACTTTCCCAACACATAACTTAACACGAAAGTAATGTACAATAACTTTAGCAAACATTAACTAAACAGGCCCTAAAAGCTTTGTACAATAACTTTCCCAAATAAGAAGCAATTTGGCATGAAAGCCGTACAATTACTTTCCATAACAATACAGAAACATGCACAAGTTCTACCGTACCTTAAGTACAACAACTAGAGAAAACGTGTGCACGATATTTTTCTTAACAATTTCTCCTAACCAACATGACACGCATTTGGTGTACGATAATTTCCAGAGCAACCAGCGACTGAAGCCCTATTTATCAAAATAACACTATTTACCTCAAACTTGCACTGCATTCCATTCAGGACTGAACACAAAGTCAATACGTACCTGAAAATAAAAAAAAAAATTAGGAAAAGTGTCAGGAAAAAAGTACATACATAAGAGTAAAAATATATCTGACATTAATCTTTTCATTAAAACCAAATTAAACACTTAGCAATCATTAATCTCATATCATAAATACTCTAATAAGACTGTTAAGTTCAACTGAATTTCTTTCAAAGGGTTGAACACCCTTTCAAAGTGATTGGGATCCCTTTAACTCCATTGTAGACAATTGATTAGCAGACTTTTAATTCTATCGTAATCGCATTTTGAGTTTTTCGAAGACCTTTAAACCTACTGTTGCTACTCTTATAAGTAAAATACACTGCACCCACACTTGATTTTAGACTTCCTTAAAGTCTATTGTAACCCATCTGTCAAACCTTTAAATCTGTTGTAACCCATCTATCAAGCCTTTAGATCTATTGTAACCCATCTGTCAAGCCTTTAAATCTATTGTAACCTATCTGTCAAGGCCTTTTATTCTATTATAACTCATCTGTCAGGCCTTTAAATCCATTGTAACCCATTTGTCAAACCTAAAGATCTAATGTAACCCATCTGTCAAGGTCTTTTATTCTATTATAACTCATCTGTCAAGCTTTTGAATCTATTGTCACCCATCTGTCAATCCTCTAAATCTATTGTAATTCATCAGTCAAGCCTTTAAATCTATTGTAACCCAACTGTCAGACCTATAAATCTATTGTAACCCAACTGTCAGACCTATAAATCTATTGTAACCCAACTGTCAGACCTATAAATCTATTGTAACCCAACTGTCAGACCTATAAATCTATTCTAACCCAATTGCCAAGTTAATGAGAACGTTTTAAATTAATGAAGGCTCCTTTAAAATTATTATAACCACTAAGTATTTAGTATCCATTTTATTTTGATTTAGTCTCCTCTTAAGCTGTTATTATCTGTTTAAATAATGTATAACTAGTTTTAGTTTTCTGCAAAAGAAAACTACTGTGCCGGCTTTCTCTGTCCGTCTGCACTTTATTCTGTCCGCACTTTCTCTGCCTGCCTCAGATCTTAAAAACTCCTGAGGCTAGAGGGCTGCAAGTTGGTATGTTGATCATCCGCCCCCCAATCATCAAACATACCAACTTGCAGCTCTCTAGCCTCAGTAGTTTTGATTTGATTTAAGGTTAAAGTTAGCCATAATCGTGCTTCTGGCAACGATATAGGCCAGGCCACAACCGGGCCGTGGTTAAAGTTTCATGGGCCGCGTCTCATACAGCATTATACCGAGACCACCGAAATATAGATCTATTTTCGATGGCCTTGACCGTACGCTGTAGCAGCTGTACAGGAAACTCGATTGCACCTAAGAAACTTCGGCGCATTTTTTACTTCAGTTTGAAGAAACTCTAATTTCAATACCTTAAAATCTGTTATAACAGTTTGTAAGGGACGTTACCCACTTTTAATATTGTTGCAGTCCCTGTAAACTTTTCAAAAGTTATAATTCTTTCAAGCGACTATTTAAATCTTTTGCCTCCACCCTTTAAAGAATTGGAACCGTTTACATTTTTCGTAGCCACCTTCTAAGTGACTGCAACCTAGTTAAATCACAGAGTCCATTCATAGTGCTGTAGATCTTCTCAATTATATTTGCTACAAAATTTTAAAATTTCCAGTATACTATCACCACAAACCTAAAGTAACAGCCTGAAAGAAATTAGAATATTTTTATAGCTTATAATCCCTGTAAAACTTTAAACACTTTTTAAGCCAACAATATGCCTCTGAAGTTATTAAAATCTATTTAAATCTATTTTATACATGTTCGGGTAATTGGGACACGTATTAAACAGACTGAAACATTTTTTAGAGTGTCTAGAAAGCAACTTAAGTTTTAGGAATATTTTACAGGAATTTGAAAATAACTTTACTGAGATCTGAGCGTAAAGTTATAATAACTCTTTCAAACAGAAAGACAGCACTGTATTCAAATTCCTGGGAATAATATCCTCTTGCACAGAAAGAATAATGTGTGTCTCGAAAATACTATATTAGTTTATTCACATTTCTATAAACCTGCTATTATCTTCACCAGACAATAATTAGCAAACTTTTTAGTTGATGGAGAATACTAGACAAAAATATCTCCGAGGTATCACCTTATGTAGGTAGACATTTTTGCAGTACTGCCTGAAATGTCTCGGAGGTAATGTCTTAAATAACAAAATATCTTGAACGTACTATCTTAGTACTGCATTTACACGACACATTCTTGAAAGTAAAGCAAGATACCTTGACACACTATCTTCAACTGCGTCGCAGCTACTTGGCAATACTTCAGACTTACACAGAACTATAGGACAGGTTCCGGTTGACGTGGGGAGGAAAAAATTGTATTTGAGGTCGGTTCTGATTGGTGAAGAAAATATCGTTATTCGGGAATTGCTTTCTGATTGGTTGACTGATTGCCTTCTCTGATTGGCGGGTTAGGCCTGGTCTGTGGATGGAGGGGGCATGGGGGCGGGGGTGGAGAGGGGAGAAGTATGTTTGTCATGTTGTGAATGATTAAAGAGTGGTTATTGCATATGCAATGCGATATCAATGTGACAGGGACTGATCATTTGGATTCTTCTAAAACCATCCATTTTAGAAAGATGGAATATTTCAGAATACTAAAATTATGAATAAATCAATATACTGTAAGTATATTATATGTAAGCAATATGTATAACATATATAATATGTATATACTGTGTGGATTTGTGTATGTATGTATGTATATATATTATATAATATATATATATATATATATATATATATATATATATATATATATATATACATATATATATATATATATATATATATATATATATATATATATATATATATATATATATATAT
>NC_089794.1:18775102-18777602 GCF_040412425.1 Macrobrachium rosenbergii
AATAGCGCACCACGTAAGAAGCTTTCAACGGTATAAATAACGTTTTTATTTTATTAATTAATTAATTAATTTATTTATTTATTCATTACCTTTTCTCATAACTTGTCTGTTTCTGCAGGCTGATTTCCCTTTCTAGCCCTTATGGATTATACATTAATTGCCTATTGACTCTGTTCATAAAGGTTTTAGCTGAAGATTTAAAGAAAGAAAAGTAGCAGCTGAAGATTTAAAGAGAAAAGTAGCAGCTGAAGATTTAAAGAGAAAAGTAGCAGCTGAAGATTTAAAGAGAAAAATAGCAGCTGAAGATTTAAATAGAAAAGTAGCAGCTGAAGATTTTAAGAGAAAAGTAGCACCGGAATATTTAAAAAAGAAAAATAGCAGCTGAAGATTAAAAAAAGAGAAAAGCAGCAGCTGAAAATTTAGAGAAAACTAGTAGCATCTGAAGATTTAAAGAGACAAGAAGCAGCTGAAGATTTAAAGAGAGATAAACAGCAGCCGAAGATTTCATGATTAAAGTGGCATCGGATATTTAAAAAAAAAGAGAAAAATAGCAGCTGAAGATTTAAAGAGTAGAAAATAGCAGTTGAAGATTTAACGAGAGAAAAGCAGCAGCTGAAGATTTAAAAAAAGAAAGATAGCAGCTGAAGATTTAAAGAAACAGAAAAGTAGCAGCTGAAGATTTAAAGAAACAGAGAAAAGCAGCATCTGAAGACTTAAAGAAATGAAGAAAAGTAGTAAGTTACGAAAAATTATGAAGCATATGCAAAACTCCTATGGCTTTTCTTTACTTTCCAAAATGGAAAGGAGCAACGTGAAAGGAGGAATAATTGATTTCTCTTTTAAAATGGCCCCTTACAGTCCGCTCTTTAACATAATGGTAAAACTTATGGCCATCTGGAGTGTTACATAACCCACATTTTCTTATGAGAATTCCTGGCATCTGGTACTTCCCACAGGTACTTATACAGCCTCCCCCCCCCTCGACCTAGTCGTTTGATTGTTCCTTGTGCATAGGTCGTTACGTACATAGTTCAGTTCTGAGCTATTTGTTCCTTTCATATGATATCGAATCAAATTACATTCCAGTTACCATCAGTAACAAGCTGTGTATTGATGCCATTGCTTTTTTTCACAGAGAGAGAGAGAGAGAGAGAGAGAGAGAGAGAGAGAGAGAGAGAGAGAGAGAGAGAGAGAGACTGAAATGATAGGCTTTAGTTATCAGTGCTCTGTCCACAAATGTCATAATTAAAATCTGGACGACCTCAACGAGGTATTTGTTGTCCCCACCTGGGTGAAACAGTTCATTAGATCTATCTCTCTCTCTCTCTCTCTCTCTCTCTCTCTCTCTCTCTCGTAGAAATACATAAACTGTGTACAAGGTGTAACTATAATGCTAACTGCGATAACAATAACAGATGATAATTACCCTACAAGTGACAGTAGTGACTGTTACTACTATTACTAATACTATTAGTGTGTTATAACCGTCGACAAGGAGCTTTTGACTCGGTGTTTTGGTCTTCGTGAGCAGCAACAGGTGATTACGTTCTGAGGCATTTAAATAAAACAAATATAAAAGGAAAGTGAAGGAAAAGGAACTGAGGTTATGTGAGTCACGTACGAGTGAAGTTACACAACCATGAGTCACGTCAGTGCTCGGATGGGTGACCCCTAATGAATGAATGATAGGGAGTGAGTGACATGTTTGCTGCCCAAGTAAACGACATTAGGTCTGGTCAGTGCTGGGGTGGGTGATCATCCAGAACCTCATCTAAATATTCATATGTTTATGTATATTTATGTGTATATATAATTATATATATATGCAGTACTGTATATATAATATAGACTATACACAATATACATGCATATATATATATATATATATATATATATATATATATATATATATATATATATATATATATATCTCTCTCAGATCCCAGCCCCCATTGCTCGTACATCTGGCAGACGCACACAGTCTGGCAGACCAACAATTTAAGGCTTTTACCGAGATTAAATTCCTTTCGCTTTTATGAAAATATTTTCGGCATAACTGGAGTTTGACTCCGTCCGTATTATCATAAAATCACTGGAGACGAGTCCTTTCGTATTTTTTCATATCATTAATGATTTTCACATTCGTGTTGTGGCTCTCTTTTTTTTTTAATCGCAATATCTTGTCTCGTCTTTTACAGATGAACTGAATAGTAGTTTTACTAATTAGTGTCTATTTCCTTTTGTAATTTTTTTCTGCGGTAGTACTGATTGATTTAATGTATAAATTTAAAATTACTATCTTTTTTTATCTGACTATTTTTTCAATTATTTTGTTTAAGAAGTTAAGTACTGATTTGTATCTAAATATATTTTTCATATTTTTGGTGATATTATTCTAGAAACTAACTATCTTCCATATACTGGTCATAATTTTACTCTATTGATACAATATATATTATAATAATATATATGTTATAAGATATATGTATGTATGTATGTA
>NC_089794.1:18787602-18790102 GCF_040412425.1 Macrobrachium rosenbergii
TCACGAAAAATTTGCATACTAATACATAGACTCTTATTAGTAAGACATAACTCAGAGAAATAAAAAATACTGAATTCAACAAAATATTAACCACAGAAAATTCACCCAAAAGAAGACAGTTTAACTTCACTATAAAATGTTGTTGCCGAAACTGTCTATGTAAAAATGATGACCCTGACTTCTCAGACATCGAGAAGAGAGAGAGAGAGAGAGAGAGAGAGAGAGAGAGAGAGAGAGAGAGAGAGAGAGAGAGAGAGAGACCACAGGACCAAAGAAAAAGACAAAAAATGTAAAAACGTTGAAGGAGGTACGTGCCTGCTTTAAATTTTCACCCTCACGTAGAAATCTCTCTCTCTCTCTTTCTCTCTCTCTCTCTGTGTGTGTTGCAGCAGAGTCTCGAGGTACAATTATCTTAGACTTTAGAACGAGGCACATTCTACGTTTTCTGTATGTTAAAAGGAGTATTATGTTGGCTAGAAATGTACAAGGAGAGTTTGTAGCAGTTATTAACATTTCAGTACCTCGTGTACTTGTCCTGCAATATAAAGGTCAACGACATACATACATACACGCACATCATATATATATATATATATATATATATATATATATATATATATATATATATATATATATATATATATATATATATATATATATATATATATACCGGGGTCTAAGCGATGTCAGGCAGGGCAGCCGATCGAGACTACAGGTCTACCCCAAAGCCACATCAAAAGTCGTTCAAAAGAAGGCATCGTGCTTACCCCATACAAAAATGGGAAAAAAGCACGTTAAAAAGAAGAAGTAAATATATATATATACTGCATGTATAATATATATATATATATATATATATATATATATATATATATATATATATATATATATATATATATATATATATGTGTATATTACATATATATACATATACATGTGTATATATACATGCGTGTGTCATTTTCACCAGGAAGTTCTTTCAATCTTACTGAGTGGCTAAAGGCTATCATTTTAATTACTGTTCCTTTTATTCCCTAACACTCAAGTATAAACTTCCCGTGCAAAAGACTTCCAGAACCTCAATCAACCCCACAGAAACCTCATAAACAGCGCATCTGGCCCCCTTGGACAAAAACTGCACCCCTTACCAAAATCATCAATGCAGGCACCGCATAACATGCATTACATTACGCCAGATTGCTCCGTTCTCTTCATGCACAGCTAAAATCACAGCGTGAATGATTACCCATTCTATTGAATAATGATACACTGAATAATTAAGCGAATATGCATGACGGTCCACGCGGAATTAAAGATTTCCAATTTTTTCCCTTCATTTTCTAAAAATATTTTACAAAGCAGGCAGAAGGAGTGGGCGATATGGAACGGATATCAGCTGAATTAATGATTCGCAAGTGCATTATATGCTGCATTACACACACACACACACACACACACAGAGAGAGAGAGAGAGAGAGAGAGAGAGAGAGAGAGAGAGAGAGAGAGAGAGAGAGAGAGAGAATGAATTCCTGAAATGTGGGTGCAACGACAACTATATTTGAAGCGTCATATGGGATCTACATGTTCACAAAACAATGAGAGAGAGAGAGAGAGAGAGAGAGAGAGAGAGAGAGAGAGAGAGAGAGAGAGAGAGAGAGAGAGAGAGAGAGAGAGAGAAAATATCATGTTCTCAGGCTGATGGTTGAGAGATTAAGAGAATTAAAACGTCTTTCTATATTTCATGGATGAGAGAATCTCTCTCTCTCTCTCTCTTTCTCTCTGTTTCGAAGGTGAACACTGAAGAATGTGCTCCCCTGTTCCACGGAAGAGAGGTAAGATAAAGAGCAGAGATATGAGACGAAGGGGTAGGAGGATAGAAAAGGCGCTCATGAGATACTACAGAAAATATAAATATTCTCAAGTTAATGAGAGAGAGAGAGAGAGAGAGAGAGAGAGAGAGAGAGAGAGAGAGAGAGAGAGAGAATTTTCCTTGATTCATGGATAAACAAGAGATATACAAAAATACATCGATTACTAAATTTATTTTAAGAAGAGAGAGAGAGAGAGAGAGAGAGAGAGAGAGAGAGAGAGAGAGAGAGAGAGAGAGAGAGATTATCCTTGTCCCATGGATAAACAACAAGAGATATACAAAAATACACTGATTACTAGATTTATTATTTTAAGGAGAGAGAGAGAGAGAGAGAGAGAGAGAGAGAGAGAGAGAGAGAGAGAGAGAGAGAGAGAGAACACTAAAGATGTGAATATACAATAGTCAATAGTTCGCTGTTCACTACTTCCCGAGCGAAGAGAATAAAATTTTTCAACGTCATTTTTATTCCTCAGCCAATCCCATCGGCCTACACATGATAAAAAAAAGATAAAATAATAACAGCGATCTATCAGAGAGAGAGAGAGAGAGAGAGAGAGAGAGAGAGAGAGAGAGAGAGAGAGAGAGAGAGAGAGAGAGAGAGAAAAGCAATAGCAGTCTCTCGAATCATGG
>NC_089794.1:18795102-18802602 GCF_040412425.1 Macrobrachium rosenbergii
CGACTCCTTCACATTGTAACTTAGACGTATTGGCTCAGCCGCCAAGTTTAACGACATTGTTATTGCGCGTAAAAACGGCGTGATTCCGTATTGGATTCGTTTTTTATAGTGGTAATGGCATGAACGAGCACCCTCTCTCTTTTCTCGTGAATTATGGTGATTTCTCTTCAAGTATACGTGGCGTGAAACTATTACGATGGCCAGTGTACGCTGACAACGGCTATTATGTATGAATGTATGTAGCCTATTTATGTATGAATGTAGGCTTTGTGTATATGTATTATGTGTATATATTTAATATATATAAATTTAGATAGATAGATAGATAGATAGATAAGCAGACAAGCTAATACACTAAATATATAAATCTATATATATATATATATATATATATATATATATATATATATATATATATATATATATATATATATATATATATATATATTATATATAATATACATATATGTACATAGATTTATATATATATTTGTGTGTCAGTCTATCTATCTATCTATCTATCTATCTATTTATCTATCTATATATAATATATATATGCACATATATAATACGCAAAAATCTAGTAATCTCCTCCTAATGGAGACTTGCAACAGGACAGAGGAGACTGGTATGAGCAGCATTTCATCAAAATGATAAAATGATCATTTTAAAATTAATCACATAACCTTCGATAATGGCGACGAACGAGTTTCCGTGAACAATTAATTACAGAGTAATTACTCTAATTAAATACGAGGTAATCGGGTCATTACTGCGTAACTCCTATGTAAGTAACAGAGTACCCTATCACTTAGACCAGTGAGTTGTCAATCTTTTTTAAGTGTAATCATTAGTGTGGCACCCCTTCTTCACCATCCCACCATATCGCATGAATTAACTCCTTATTTAATGAATGAAATTATTATCCATACTCAAACCAAAATCAGCACACCGTACATGCAGAAATATATTGTACAAACAAAGGGCATATCAGAAGAATTATATGAACACAATTAGAGTAGACACACTGATAATGATTATATGAAGACTTCTGCAAACTTTTTTTTTTTTTACAAATGTTCATTGAGATGATCTAGCCACGACAGAATTCACGACAATCTTGCGGTACCCCTGGGCACTGCCTGTGGCACCCCAGGGTGTGCCACGGCCCCCAGTTTGAGAATCAATTAGGCTGTACTAAGTCATTACCAGTAATTTCTCAGCAATGAAGTAATTACTTGATTCTAGAGAATTACCACCTTGAGCAAATTACAAAAGAAATGTCTACGCAGTTAATCAGTCAACCTCTGAGCACTATCCAGGGTGATATAAGGATATAAACTTTAAAAAAAAAAAGACTAAACCATCACTTCATTCATAAGCATTATCAAGGGCAACATCAAGATATAACCTCCCATAAAAAAGATATGACTAAACAATCATATAATTGATTTCTAAGCATCGCCAAGAGCGACATCAAAATATAATTTTTCATGAAAAGAAATGACTAAGCAATGACTTTACCAATCCCTAAGCATTATCAAGGGGCGGGATGACGATATACCCTTTCCTAAAAAAAGAAATGACTAAGCAATTACATACTAATTTCCACGCACTGTTAAGAGCTACACTAAGCTCTAACCTTTAAACAAGTAAAATGTGCACCGAAGTTTCTTCGGCGCAATCGAGTTTTCTGTACATCGTATAATCAGGGCCACCGAAAATAGATCTACCTTTTGGTGATCTCGGTATAACACTGTATGAGCCACGGCCCATGAAACTTTAACCACGGCCCGATGGTGGCCTTTCCTATATCGTTGCCAGATGCACCATTATAGCTAACTTTAACCTTAAATAAAATAAAAACTACTGAGGCTAGAGGGCTGCAATTTGGTATGTTTGATGACTGGAGGGTGGATGATCAACATACCCATTTGCAGCCCTCTAACCTCAGTAGGTTCTAAGATCTGAGGGCGGGCAGAAAAAGTGCCAACAGAATAAAGTGCGGACGGACAGACAAAGCCGGCACAATAGTTTTCTTTACAGAAAACTAAAAAATTACTAAAGATTTACTTCATTAATATCTAAGCATTACCAAGATCGACTTAGAGAGACTATTGCATTAAAAAAAAAAAAGGAACCAATCACAAATATAATCACGACAATTCCTTCATAGGAAACGCCCCCAGCAGCCACACCAGAGCCGCACCGAACGCCCGAAGAATAAGAACGAATAAGAACTTTTGTGGAAGTAATCTTGATAATTGGTGGCACTAGGGTGGCAGGGAGGGTTGGCACGGGGTGTGCGTTGGTGGCAGAGGTCTAGGTTAGGGGGGGGGTTAAAAAAGGGGGAGTAAGGGGGCTTTTTGCCACAGTTGTGACGTGTGGCTGAATTTATTACCGTCGGAGGAAGTTGGAATTGAAGCCACCTACCTACCTTACTCCTTTCTTGGGCCTCTTTATGAAAGAAGATGAAGATGAGAGAGAGAGAGAGAGAGAGAGAGAGAGAGAGAGAGAGAGAGATAGGAAATAACTGGCCATTGGGTTGTCTATATCTTTTATCCTCTCTATCTGTCTTTTGTTTGTGGCTGACTGTCTCTCTTTCTCTCAGCATCAATGATGCCAATGCTAAATTATATATATATATATATATATATATATATATATATATATATATATATATATATATATATATATATATATATAAAAACATAGGTACATATATCAATCATACTGCTTTTCCCAAAAACAGGTGGGTTAAAAAAAGTTTTTAACCTCTCTATTCTCAGATCTGGGATGGGGGTGCCAGTCCTGATATATGAACATGAAAAATAGAATAAAAACAAAAAAAGAAATATAAAAACGTAAAGATTCCTTTCGCATCCTCAAAAATAAAATAAAAATGAAAAAATATTAGAAAATGCAAAGAATCCGCTCCTCTACTTGGCAGCGGTGTCAGACCTGAGGCAGTGAGTCACAATTAACCCAAAAGGTAACCAAGTGAGTCAGTGATAGAAATCCATAGGTGGGCCAGTGACCAAAATTCATTGGTGAGTCAGTAATCAAAAGCCACTGGTGAGTCAGTGACTGAATAAGTAGACAAAATTCATTGGTGAGTCAGTGATGGAAATCCATGGGTAAACAGTGGTCAAAATCTACAGGTGAGTCAGTGACCGAATCTGTAAGTGAATCAATGGGCAAAATCCATTGGTGAGTCAGTCATGGGAATCCATAGGTGAATCAGTGGTCAAAATCTATAGGTGAGTCAGTGTTGGAACGTCACTGGTGAGTCAGTGACCGAATCTATAAGTGAATCAGTGGTCATAATCCAAAGGTGAGTCAGTGGTCAAATCCACTAGCAAGTCAGTGATCTGAAATTGTCTAAAGACTTTCGGGACTTACTGGGGCCTACCGCCGCTTGAAACGGACCTCTAAGGCCTAATGTAAAATTAAATTAAGCTTGAAACCATCGCCAGTTTTATACTAATATAAATGCAAAAAAAAAAAAAATTCTAACAACAATAATGGTAATAATTTTTCTGCGTGGCCAGCAGTTATAAGCGTCGTCTCACCGGCGAGACACCGGAGATCGATCCCAGAGGGAACGTAACGATTATCCTGTAACTCCATTGTTTATCCGTTAACTTAAGCCGTGACACTGGAACAGGCAGTCGGTTGACTGTTGCGAGGTGCAGCCCCTTCCTTAAAAAGGCTTGTTTAAAATCGGCAGGTCAACGCTTTTTGGAGCAAGCCCCCTCTAGGAATAAAAGTCGTAACATTCAATAATAATAATAATAATAATAATAATAATAATAATAATAATAGCTGTACGAGATTTGGGTTACGTATGCTAACTGCAATTTAGAAGGCATGTTAGAGATTAGCTAATTAGTTTTATGTAACTCGGCCACATGATCCCTTTAGCGCATGATTGCATAACTCCCGATGTCCATCTTTGGAATTCTCTTCCTGATTCCGGAATGGAACGGAATATAAGATTTAAGAGCTGGGACCTATGAGGTCATGCAGCGCTGACAGGTAAACTGAAAGTAGAAGGGCATTAAAGGTGTAACAGGAGGAAAACCTCGCAGTTGCATTATCAAACAATTGTAAGGAGAGGGTGGCAAGTAAGGTGTAAGAGAATACGAACGGAGGGACAGTAAAAGGAGTGATGAAAGGGGTTGCAGCCAGGGGCCGAAGGATCGTTACAAAGAATTTTAAGTAATGCCTACAGTGCACCAAGTGAGGTGCACTGACGGCACTGGCCGCCCCCCCGCCCCGACGGGGTTCCTGATTCTGTTTCCTAATTCTTATAACACTTTTTTTCCTCATGAGGCAGAACATATTTCTCGTCTTATTCGGGTCTGGGCTGGAAAAAGTCATCGAACCACCACAACGTCCCACTGGAATTTTCTTTTAAAAGAACAAGTAAAAATGCGACGAAGTTTCTTCGGCGCAACCTAGTTTTCTGTACGGCCACTGCAGCGTATAATTAAGGCCATCGAAAATAGTTCTATCTTTCGGTGGTCTCGGTATAATGATGTATGAGCCGCGGCCCACGAAACTTTAACCATGGCCCGGTGGCGGTCTATACTATATCGTTGCCAGAAGCACGATTATAGCTAACTTTAACCTTAAATAACATAAAAACTACTGAGGCTATAGGGCTGCAATTTGGTAAGTTTGATGACTGGAGGGTAGATGATCAACATACCAATTTGCAGCCCTCTAGCCTCAGTAGTTTTTAAGATCTAATGGCGGACAGAAAAAAGTGCGGACGGACAGACAAAGCCGGCACAATAGTTTTCTTTTACAGACAACTAAAAAAGGCGTCTAACGGGATTAATCGATATGGCGACGGAATCGCCTAATCCAATTAGTGGATTATCGAGGAATGGAATCAAATATTGGAGCAATTAGTGAACTGGGTCATTTTTCCACAGTGCAGAGGCCTACGGAACGGCCAGTCCAATAACCCTCATGTAGCCCAGACCCGAGAAAAGAAGGGAGAGGGAATAAAAGGATAATTAGTGTTTTTTGAGACGAGGTGGCTAGCCCTATTCTCCTTTCCAATACGGCTGTGGTCCACAGCAGCCGACTGACTACCAGGTACATAAATCAAAGCTTACGCCCTCGAAAGTACAATGTAATTTCGGCAAGGACAAGGGTCCAGTCGCATCCCGCGTGGGATCGATCTCGTTTCTTTCTCCTTTAGGAGAGAGAGAGAGAGAGAGAGAGAGAGAGAGAGAGAGAGAGAGAGAGAGAGAGAGAGAGAGAGAGGTCTCTTTTTAAGATACGGTAAATATTGACCTATGAACTAAACAGATTAATCTGTGTCTGATTATTTGTACAAGAGAGAGAGAGAGAGAGAGAGAGAGAGAGAGAGAGAGAGAAAGACCCTTACCCCTCCCTCTCCTTCTCCCCCACCCGTTTACACCCCCACCCAACCCCTTCCACCCACTGAATCAGCGTGTATAGTTAAAGCTGAGATCCGGCTCTCTCTCTCTCTCTCTCTCTCTCTCTCTCTCTCTCTCTCTCTCTGTTTGAAGCCGGTTCCTCTCCCAGCATCGATCTCACCACACCCAACATTAGACGTCTTCAAAAACGCTTAAAATGTCTCTTTCTCTCTCTCTCTCTCTTGTTCCTCTTCCTCCTCCTCTTCCACTTCCTCTTCCTCTTCTTCTCCTCCTCTTGCTTTCTCTGATCTGGTCTCAGTCTCTGTCTACAATTAAAAAAAGACTCTCACTTGAACTGTCAAGATGATTAAAATTGGCAAAATGCAAAAAAAAAAAACTGGTTTTTCTCTTATTTTTTTTTTCACTCATAATGAATAGATTATGATCTCTATAAATCTCTCAAGATGTTTACCGATCTTAGAAGTGGATATCTCTCATTCTCTCCCAATTTCACTCGTTTTTTTCACGATTTTTCAAGCGCAAAATGGAAGAAAAACACGAAAATCAAAGATAAGAGAATCTCTTCTAATTTCTCTCTTTTTACAGAATTTCTAAAACACAAAATGAAAGACACAAGAAAATCAAAAGAAAGAACAAGAGATTGTCTGTTTGATTCTCTCGTTTTTTTCATAATTTTCAAGACGCATAATGAAAGAAAAAAACACGATAATGAGAGATAAAACGAGAGACTCTTCTAATAAAATCGCTAATCATAACGAGAGACGAAGAGAGAGACATATGATTATAAGATCATCCAAATATTACTTCCGCAAAAACTGTCTCTAAGGCTTCGTCGAATTTGTCTCTTAAGAGAAGACGCATATCTCTCCGCCGTTGAGAGACGTTAGCCGTCCTTAAAGCTACGATATCTCTTAAAAATACTGTCCTTTTCCCTGAGATCAAGAGACGCAGAGATATGTGACAAAGAAGCGATGCGATCTTTTTGACGCGCTTCTATCTTGAAAAAGAGATCGGATAATTTTTATAAGTATTTTTATTTTATGTGTGTGTGCGTGTGTGTGTATTTACATATCTAATTTTTATCTGTTTATTTCCATATTCATCTCCATTTAATATAGCTTTATATATGCATGAATTTCCGTACATTCTCTCTCTCTCTCTCTCTCTCTCTCTCTCTCTCTCTCTCTCTCTCTCTCTCTCTCTCTCTCTCTCAACAACTCCAGACCTTTAAGTTTATATACATGAAGCACACAAACATACACAAATACTCATGTATATACAGTACAATTACATATCCACATACAATTATATGTATATATACAGTGTATATATATATAAATATATACATATAATATATACGTATATATGTACACATACATATACATATATATATATATATATATATATATATATATATATATATATATATATATATATATATATATATATTATTATGCATACAGTGGATATTCTGAAACGTACAACGCTGTTATTCAATTTCAAACACCGGTGTCACAAAAATAATTCTCCCAAACACAAATACATTTTAAATTCGTGAATCTTGAAGTCAGAAATACCACCATGTTCGATGTAGGTCAGTATGAAATTGCGTTACATGGGGGGGGAGAAAGAGAGAGAGAGAGAGATTATTCTCTTCATCAGTGGATGACAAAGATAAGTGAGAGAGAGAGAGAGAGAGAGAGAGAGAGAGAGAGAGAGAGAGAGAGAGAGAGATTATTCTCTTCATCAGTGGATGACAAAGATAAGTGAGAGAAAGAGAGAGAGAGAGAGAGAGAGAGAGAGAGAGAATTATTCTCTCCATTAGTGGATGCAAAAAGTAACAGAGAGAGAGAGAGAGAGAGAGAGAGAGAGAGAGAGAGAGCGAGAGAGAGATCACGCTCCGTCAGTGTCATTAGCGACAGTCTTCCCCCGAACTACCGAATGGACACCGGCAATTATTGACGCAATCATCAAACGATTTCTGCTTATGTAAACACCGGAAAAACGTTTGAATGGACACCGGAAGAGAGAGACCACGCAACTCTCTCTCTCTCTCTCATTTTTATGTCTCTCCATGTTTTCA
>NC_089794.1:18807602-18825102 GCF_040412425.1 Macrobrachium rosenbergii
CTGACCCAACGTTGCTGAACAGGAGACCACAAGTTTAAAGAAGCTATCGAGATCACCATCCAAAGTAGTATCTGCAGAAAAAGTCCAACCTTACGGTACAGTTGTAAGAGCCAGTTCAATCATGACTGATAATGGCTTTGGTTGGACCCTGTTTGGGAAGCCAAAGTCAAAAAGAAAATAAAGGTTTTACATATAGGCATTAAATATTTCCAGAATTATTTTGTTGATTATATACAAGGACACGAGAGACCTTCACAGAAATAAAAGCTTGTTAATTCTAAAAGCGGAAATCCATTACTGGGAATTGCTAAGGTCAAAGATTAACATTTTTTCGTTGCACTTCAAAGGCCGAGTGATTAACATTCTGTGCGGCACTGAGTTAAAATGAGATCCGTTTGTTGATCTACAGACCTGTTTCAAAGAAGAGATAAGGATTTTTTTTTTCGTAAAATATAAATATAATATATACTTAAAAGTTTCCATACATACATACATACATATATTCATACACAGATACATACGTGTACACACACACACACACACACACATATCACGTGTGGAACAGAAATAAATTTCTGACTCAAATTATATATATATATATATATATATATATATATATATATATATATATATATATATATATATATACATATATATATATATATATATATATATATATATATATATATATATATATATATATATATATATATATATATATACACACACATATATATATATATATATATATATATATATATATATATATATATATATATATATATATATATATATACAATGAATATTTACACACACAGTGCAAAAACAAGTCACGGAAAATATAAAATATATATTTATGCATATATAAATATATATATTTATAGATATATTTATTTTATATATATATATATATATATATATATATATATATATAAAATGTATAATATATATACATTTATATATAATGAATATTTGCACACGCAACGCAAAAACGAGACGCGAAAAAATGAACAGAACATAAAACAGGCGCCCAGTTTAAACAAGCACTCGCAAATGAAATGCAAACGAACACTTAAAAACAAAAAAGCCACATATTTCACAACACAGTAAAAGAATCCTTTTAAAGAAAAGCAAAAAAGAAACTCCTACAGCAGTACATCTGAGCCACAAAGAAGTCCTAACGACCACCGCCCTCACGATAAAACAACGCCTTGCGTGCGTTAAGGAGCTGAGTGTTTGGGTCGTACAAGAACGGCCCCTATTTGAGTCGCACTTAACATTCCCTAGCTGTATGTTACGGCCCCGTTACCCTGCTAGTGGAGTTAGTAATGTACCTACTCAGCAGATGGCGCTACAAGGGAATGTCAGTAATGGAGTTTCTGCTCAACAGATGGAGCTACAAGTGAATGACAGTAATGGCGGATCTACCCAGCAGATGGAGCCACAAGGGAATGTCAGTAATGGTGTATCTACTCAAGAGATGGAGCCACAAGAGAATGTCAATAATGGCGGACATACCCAAGAGATGGAGCCACAAGGGAGTGTCAGCAATGGCGGATCTAGTCAACAGGTGGAGCCACCAGTGAATGTCAAAGAAGATACATTTTCTACATCTGTGGGGGAGTAATGCCGTCTGTGCATCCAACGTGGTGCACTGCAGGCATTCCGAAATTGTGTTTGCAGCGTCCCTTCGGCCCCTAGCTGCAACCACTTTTTAGCCTTGTACGTTACATCCGTTCCCGCTCCCATTCGTCAATCTTGCTCTCCAACACCCCTAACTATTACATCTTAGTGCAACTGTGGGGTCCCGCCCGCCCCCTTTCCACGTATTCATCTTTTTACTTCATTCTCCTTTATTTTCTGGATCTTTATTTTGCTGTCCAACCACTCTTCACACCACCTTTTCGTTGTCTTAGGCACTGAATGGCTGAAAATGCCCCAGTGCATGGCTTGACAACCTAAAATTCATAAATCAATCAATCGTCAGTGAATTCAAATAATACCAGGGCTAGTCGAACACTGGTCCTTCGATCAGTGACTGAGACTATGAGCAACGTCATGTCTGGTCAGCACTTGGAATAGTGACTAGCAAATTCAAATTCAAATTCAAAAATTTTATTGACATAAATTAATACACCAAAAGGAGTGTACAGCATGCTGTAACACCCACTCATTCTTTCTAAAATACAATCTCAATGTTTACAATAAGTGATAGTATTTGTAAATTGTAAAATATAATGCAACAATATAATGTGCCTAAGATAAAGTATAGGGCTTACAGACAATATTCAAAACCTTATGTCAATTTTTTAAACTTTCGTAGTATATCTTTATAATAAGATCACTTATCATATAACAAATTTGCTCTTCATATTTCAAACCATCCTTTCTGAATTCTTTCAGCTCGCTACATGCCATTATGTAGTGTTGTAAAGTGTGGCTCTTCTGTTTGTGACAGAGTTTACAGGACACACCATCACCATTTATTCTATACTCCCAGTAGTACTTATATCCTAACCTCAATCTCATTATAAAATAATCATATCTGACAGGTGGCTTACCATAGGTTACCGTGCAATTTTCAGTCACTTTGATATAATGATTCATACTCTGACTCCCATTTCTCAGAATTTTCCTGTAGTTCTCTGTTTCCCAGTTCTCCCTTTTCCATCTCATTCTAGCTTTTATGCTTCTCATATATAGTTCACCATCAATATCAATTAAGAGTTTTGGGCCCCATGTTTAGCAAGATCATCTGCAACATCATTGAAGTGAATACCACAATGTGAAGGTACCCACACAAACAGAACATCACAGCAATGAGACTCTAATTCAAATATTAACTTTTGCATTCAGTTACAAGACGATAATTGCACGGGTACTTAGCATTTAAAGAGAATATAGCACTCTGACTATCAATAAAAAAATAGGCTGATTTTTCTTTGAGAGAACTCATTTCAGGCCCTCATGGATTGCATGTAATTCAGCAGTTGTACTTGAGCATATATTTCCAATACGCCATGAAAGACGTTCTTCAGAGCAAACATGAGATTCAGAATAATCCCATTATTATGCCACACCCAGCATTTTCACAATCTACTGAACCATCACAATACACATGTATGACATTATGTTTACAATAACCAGCAATTTTTTCAAGAAACATCTGCCGTAACTCTATAGAGCTATATTCAGCTTTTTGAAATTCAAGGTTTTCTACATCAACATTAACAACTCTGTTATCCCAGGGACATAATTTCTCTACCTTAGGAGAAATCTTACAATAATTGACAACACCATATTCAGACAATACTTTACACATTCTACGGCAATATGCATTGAGTTTAATATTACCTCTTCCATAACAAGCCTTATTGATAACATTTTTGAGAAAAACATCACCCCTCCTTATTAATCTTATGACTGCTGCCCTAACAACTCTCTTACTCTGTAAATAACACTAGTTATGTTCAACTCCATCCTCATTACCTCAATACGCGTAGTTCTAGGACACCCCAGTATTATACGCATTGCTTCATTCTGTACAATTTCCAGAGGTTTAAGCTTACAATCAGAATATGATGCCAACAGCGGCGCAGAATAATCTATAATTGATCGCACAGTAGATATATATATTGATCTTAGTATATGTATACCAACACCTTTTCCACAATTTGCCAAAACCTTTAATGGTCTTAATCTTGCCATACAAATATTCTTAACATAAGATACATGTTCATAATTTGTGTTAAAACTAATATTCATACCAAGATATTTGTATGTACTAACCTTTTCTATCAGGAGTTCATTTAGTCTAAATATTGAATTATCTATCTTCCGATTTTGATATTTAGTCTTCCTTTCATTTATAACAAGTCCCATATACAAGCACAATCTCTGTAGTTCAGATAGTGCTTCCTCATTAAGTTTTCAGATTTACATTGTAATAATATATCATCAGCATATATAACAATTTGTGTGCCAGCAGGAAAATCATGACGAGCTATTTTATCCATAAGCACATTAAACAACATGGGGCTTAAAACTCCTCCCTGTGGAGTACCCAACTCTAGGCTATGTTCATCTGAACAAACTCCTTGAAACCACACACTTCCTTTTCTTCCACTTAAATAATCTGCAATCCAACCAAGTAACTTCCCTTTGACACCTTTGCACACAAGTTCCTCTAGAATAACATCCTTGTTTGCTTTATCAAATGCCCCTTTTAAGTCTACAAAAACACGACAATTTACTTCAGCATTACTTAATGCTTTTAACACACAATCAGGAGTAGACTTACCTTTCATAAAACCATAAAGATTTGTGGACATCATATCTCCAATCTTATAGATTAACCTATTTAGTATCACTCGCTCCATCATTTTACATAAACATGATGTAAGGGAAATAGGTCTATAATCATTGTCACCCTTCGAAAATGGGTATAATAAGGGCAGTCTTCCACAAAACCAGTAGCCTCCCATTCTTAAATGACAAATTAATAAGGTCCAAAATGGGACTATCCTTCATAGTTATAAGACAATTCAAAATATCATAAGTGAGCCCATCTGCCCCAGGAGCAGTTGACTTACCCCTTTTCACAGCTAATAGGAGTTCATCAGCCACTATTGACACACAAGAATCATCACTAAGCATAATTTGTCTAATTACCAACTGCCGCCTTCTCTCTTTCCTACTATTTATAATACTTTGTAAATTACAAGGGAGACTTTCAACACTAGATGAATACGCCCATTTTTTCATTAGCTCATCCGCTTTTAATTTCGGATTGGAATGCGCAACTATTTTCCGTTTTACACCTCTAACCTTATTTACATTATTCCAAATAGCACTCAAAGACTTAGATATTGCAATTTCACCTAAAAAGTTACACCAATATTCAGATCTCGCCTCTTCCTTAATTTCTGTTGATAATTCAGCAACCTTCATCATGGTATCTCGATTCAATTGATCATTAGGATTCTTACTCCAATTACTTTGACATTTCCTCAATATCTTACTCCAACTTTTAACCTTTACATCATTACAGTAATCTGGTTTTTTCTTTGTCTGGACCCTACAGGGCTGTCTTTCTGGCTTACTCAAAGATTTTTCAATAATAGAGAGCAGATCTGTATAAAAAACATTCTCATCATCAATACTTAATTTCTTATACTCCTTATACCAAGCATATATTTTTTTGCAAAAATTATTTCTTTGATTTTCATTTTCCAAACTATATCGCTTTCTTTTTTGTGAATAGATCATTCTATCCACCTTCATATCAACACATACAGCAAAATGATCACTTAACAGTTCAGGAACAAGAGCAACCTTTGTGTCAACATTATCTTCATTAAACAGTATTGCATAATCTAACCTACCACCTTTTACATGTGTTGGCGTATTATCGCCGAGTACTTTAATATTTTTATTGGCATCTAAAATAGATTTAAGTTCAAGACCATTCTTATTACAAGTTCCACCAATACTTCCATAATTAGGGTGGCGTGCATTTAAATCACCAACTAACAAACAGAAGTCACTAAAAGTATTAACAGGGAAATCATCCAACGTCAGGGAGTCGGCATGAACGTACATATTAACAAAACAAAATTCACCATCTTTGAAATATACATTGATACATATACATTCAGTACCATTCCGCTTATAGGAACTTAGTAGAGTAGCAGGAATGCTATTCTTAATGAAAATGATCAATCCACGTGTATTAGTATCAAAGTCCGCTACTAAATCAAATCGCTGATAACCATTCAGATTAATTTGAGACACATCATGCCCCACTTCTTGCAAAGCCATTATATCCACATCATTAGAAAGCATAAAGGCATGGACATCAGTTTTCCTTTTCCTAAGACTGTTAATATTCCACGATATTATTTTCAAATTATTCATATCCATTATGCTGTAATTTTTCCCTCACTTTTTTCACTGATAGAAGCACATCTTTTTTTAAACGCTCAGTAGGATCATTCATGTAATTAACAACAGTGTCTAAAACAGAAAACATATTTTTAAGAATATTCTCATTTTCTTTCCCATTACAAGAACCTTGGCTTTTACTCCTACTACTGTCATTTGTTGATATCAAATTACCTTTTACTCATATTTTCACCAGCCCTAACTTCCTGTGACAGACATTCATTTTGCTTAACAATTATTGATTGAAGATTTCTGACACTTTGTGATAAATCAAGTACTATACTCTTGAGACTTTCAATCTCAGTACGTAACTCTTGAACAACGTCACTAGCCACATTACCGTTGTTATTTATAATAGTTGAACTGCCCGAACTACCCTTTTCTCCCTCCACCATAACCTTTCTCTGCGCTTCTCGACGCAACCAAACGTTCCCTTCCTGAACATTTACATTAGCTCTTTCATGTTGATTTTTGGATATCTCACTCGTATTTGATTTTTCTGTTGGCCTCTTAGGACAGCTCCAATCATTGGCATTATGCTGAGCACCACAATTGCAACATTTTCTGGGAACGTTTTCATATTTTTTTATTTTTTCTATGCACTCCAAAGAATCATGCCCTTTTCCACAATATCGACACCGAAATTTATTATGTAAGCACTTATAGGCCATATGACCCCATCTGCTACACTTATAACACAGGACCAGCATTTCCTTATACACCGCCATTTTTTTATAGCCCAGACAATGCACAAAAATTCGATCAGGTGGGTCACTTCCTTTAAATAATCCTATCAACTGAGGTCTTGCTTCCATATTTCCTTTCACTCTTACTTCACGCCGTTTTATCCAAGCAAACATGCCAGTATCAATACATCTTCAGGATCCAAATAAATCGGGTAATCAAACAGGATGATTTTTGTCAACCTTTCATCACTCTGAGGAGCCTCAAGCACAACGTCTTCAAATCCAACAGATGTTAAATGATCAACTGCATAATTATCCTTAACTATTATGAAAGGTCTGTTCCTTCCTTCTTTGAAAAGAACTTCAAACTGCTTGTGAGTCTTTGCCAATCTAACTGCCCACTGAACTTTCATATGGTATCCCATCTCCAAATTGACAGGAAATAAAGACGCTTACCTCTGTCACCTTGCATATCAATTTCAGTCTCTTCACCTGTAGGAGGGTCAACAAAACTTCTAACTCTCTTATCCCCCTTCTTTGACTTTCTCTTCCTCTTGCCATCAATAAATCCATCCTGATGTTCAGATCCACTACTCGACATCTCCAAGTCCTCAGCGACCATCAATACCTCTTTGTTCGAAATATGATTTGGAATTTTCAAGTCAAGTATACAACCCTGTGTACTTGTTCCGCCCACAGCACGAACGGGAGCTCCAGCCATGACCGTGGTTGAGACGGGAGTGTGACTAGCAAATGTGTTTCAGTAAAGCAGCCTCTACATCGCTAATCTTTCGACCTGCAGAGTTAAATGACTTTGGGCAAGAAAAGTACTTGGATGGTGACCACCACTGCATGTCAGGCGGTAGTATATTGAACTGCCTGTCCGTTGACAGTTAACAGTTAAGTACTTCAATGATTAGTTCCTAATTAACGCTGAATGCAGTCAGCCATACCTGGAACTTGTAACGGGCAACAGGGGTCTTCTGAGAGCAATACTGCCCTAAAATAGAAGACTGCAGTATCTGCAACATTTTCGAAATTGAGATATGCCACCTACTGGGCTCGTGAAACACTAAGATACAAGTTACTGCAGTTTCAGAATGATTCTTCAATGCTTTCCACGAGTACTTAGGGGGCCCCTTTTACAGTATCTGCAAAATCAGTAGTAAGGCAAGGGAAAGCTGCAGTATCTACCATTTTTCTCAGTTTTGTATTTTTGCAGATACTGCAGTCTTCCATTTTAGGGCAGAATAATGGCTAACAGGATTCGGGATTCTAACCCCCCTACCTTTCACCCGGGATTGCTGAGAGGAAATATATGTCTATTTCACATTTGGCGAACTCACTTTGACCAGGAAACAATGTAGTCTACAGGGTTCGAGTGGTACTGATCGCGTTCTGCATGCAAACTGGCATCTACAGCACTTCGAGCTGAGCAATCTACAAAACGGATTAATAGTTATTTGGAACGGGAAAATCTGACACAATAAGGGATAATACTCGAGTCACGTTGAAAGTTACAAGGTTACTCTCTACGTAGGGGTTCAAATTGTTACAGAATTTAGTGCACCTTTCTTGGAATTACACAAATACTTAAAATCTGTACTGAAACTGATTTATAAAAATTTGGACTATAGGGCCATGCACTGGGTCACTTTCAGTGGTTGGACAGCAAGATGGAAGAAAGGAAGTGGAAACAGAGGTAAAGTAAACGGTTAAAAAGTGAGTGCAGCTAAGGTCCAAAGGGACACTGCAAATAACGTTTAGTAATGCCTACATTACGCCACATGAGGTGCGCTGACGGCACTACCTCCCTACAGGGTAAAAACTGCATTTACTGACTTCCAGTAACCATGTTAAGAAATGTGCAGAGACTGAGAAACTCTACGTGAAAGTACAGCAAATGTTTGTTATTCGAGAAAATATTTCGGGGACACCCAGTAAACAAACGCAAGGGGACCATTCGAACTGCAACGAACGCTCCCGGTAAACAAATGTAATGAGACCTTTCGAGTTGCAGAGAACACTCCAAGTAAACGAACGCGAGAAGAGGGCTGCGTTTTTAAAACACTCCAAGAAATGAAAGACAATTAGACGGGCCCAGAGCTTTAAAGAACGCTCCTCGTAAATAAGAGCATTTAGACGGTGGAAGTCGGAACAAACGCACCCTGTGTAGGAGAAAAGTTTCCAATTAACGCTCCCCAACCACACCCAAAATGGCCATGTTAATTTCTCCCTCCCAAGTCATTTCTCAGAGGGACGCTCGTCTCCGTTGCGATTCTGTTTCTCCCTTAAATAAGGTCTAATCATTCTGAGGAAGGCGAGGAGGAGAATTTAGGGCATTTTCTGTAAAGTTTATTTTGTTATTTTTTTATATAATTTTTGTATTTTCCTAACAACGAAGGAGGACCTCGACCCTAATTTTCTTAGCAGCACCCTCGCGGGTTTTTTTCATTTACGTCAAGAAGCGACCTCGAGCGTAAAGTTTATTTTAAAATCTTCAAAGTATTTTAGTTCTTTCAGCACAGGAGTCACCAGCCTAATTATTCTACCAGCATTTTCGCAGGTTTTTTTTTTCTTTCGGTGAAGAGAAATATCCAACCTAATGTGAACTGCAAATTTTAGAGCAACCTTACCAAGCATTTTCCCCCGAAACTTGCAACACATCGCAACAGACTGTTGCATGCTGAAATGGGCAACAATGAAATCTCAAAGCAAGCACAATGATAGACGCAGAACAAGCGGATGGAGCAAGAACGTTAATAGAAATCAGAGGAAAAGGAAGCAGAACCAGAGTTCCAAAGCCTGGCGGTGGGGAGAAAGGAATGATACTGTTCTCTATTCTCATTAGGAATTTTTATACAAAATTCGCCCAAGAAGAGACTAAAATGTCTTCTGACCTCATAGCTGGACAGTAATGTTAACTTCCCATTAAAAAAAAAAAAAAAAAAAAAAAAAAAACTTGCTATTGAAACTTGCAGCAGATCCTAGGAGACTGATGCAAGTGGCGATGGGTCACAACGAGAACTGAGAAGTTTACAGAGTAACCGAAAAAACAAGATGAGAAATATTTATTCTTCAAGATTATTAATCTCTCTCTCTCTCTCTCTCTCTCTCTCTCTCTCTCTCTCTCTCTCTCTCTCTCTCTCTCTCTCTCTCTCTCGCTGCAAAATACAAAAGAGAAAGTGTGGTGGTGAAATACATCAGTATCTCTCTCTCTCTCTCTCTGCAAAATACACAAGAGAAAGTGAGGTGAAATACATCAGTATCTCTCTCTCTCTCTCTCTCTCTGCAAAATACACAAGAGAAAGTGAGGTGAAATACATCAGTATCTCTCTCTCTCTCTCTCTTTCTCTCTCTCTGCAAAACACACAAGAGAAAGTGAGGTGAAATACATCAGTATCTCTCTCTCTCTCTCTCTCTCTGCAAAATACACAAGAGAAAGTGAGGTGAAATACATCAGTATCTCTCTCTCTCTCTCTCTCTCTCTCTCTCTCTCTCTCTGCAAAATACACAAGAGAAAGTGAGGTGAAATACATCAGTATCTCTCTCTCTCTCTCTCTCTCTCTCTGCAAAATACACAAGAGGAAGTGAGGTGAAATACATCAGTATCTCTCTCTCTCTCTCTCTGCAAAATACACATGAGAAAGTGAGGTGAAATACATCAGTATCTCTCTCTCTCTCTCTCTCTCTCTCTCTCTCTCTCTCTCTCTCTCTCTCTCTCTGCAAAACACACAAGAGGAATTGAGGTGAAATACATCAGTATCTATCTCTCTCTCTCTCTGCAAAATACACAAGAGGAAGTGAGATGAAATACATCAGTATCTCTCTCTCTCTCTCTCTCTCTCTCCAAATTACACAAGAGAAATTGAGGTGAAATATATCAGTATCTCTCTCTCTCTCTCTCTCTCTCTCTCTCTCCAAAATACTCAAGAGAAATTAAGGTGAAATACATCAGTATCTCTCTCTCTCTCTCTCTCTCTCTCTCTCTCTGCAAAATACACAAGAGGAAGTGAGGTGAAATACATCAGTATCTCTCTCTCTCTCTCTGCAAAATACACAAGAGAAAGTGAGGTGAAATACATCAGCATCTCTCTCTCTCTCTCTCTCTCTCTCTCTCTCTCTCTCTCTCTCTCTCTCTCTCTCTCTGCAAAATACACAAGAGGAAGTGAGGTGAAATACATCAGTATCTCTCTCTCTCTCTCTCTCTCTCTCTCTCTCTCTCTCTCTCTCTCTCTCTCTCTCTCTCTCTCTCTCTCTCTCTGCAAAATACACAAGAGGAAGTGAGGTGAAATACATCAGTATCTCTCTCTCTCTCTCTCTGCAAAATACACAAGAGAAAGTGAGGTGAAATACATCAGCATCTCTCTCTCTCTCTCTCTCTCTCTCTCTCTCTCTCTCTCTCTCTCTCCTCTTATCAAAATTTTTGAAAAGGGAACCTACTAACCTCATAAAAAAAAAAAATTAACCCACCCAGGAGCAAATATCTACCCATATCAAAATCCCCTCGGGGGAGTATACATTCCCCCGTGCCACAAAAATTCCCCCTTGATCCAACATCCCCACAATTACCCGCCCCCCCCTTCCCCAAGGATACGTTTAGTCTCTGCCCTTATCCCCTTTGTTGATAGAGGGATCTTCCATTACCATATAAATCACAGGAGATGAGGTCCAAGCACACATTCTCTAGACTGCGTTTGAGGAGGTGAACATCCTCATCTTGCATACAGGTTCCTGTCGCTGTTTACATTTCATGTATGTGTGTGTGTGTGTGTGTGTGTATATATATATATATATATATATATATATATATATATATATATATATATATATATATATATATATATATATAATTTCTGACTCACATCAGGATCAACCCAGGTCTTTCAGTTGTAAGGCAAGGACGCTGCCAACAAAGCCACAGTCAATCTGGCAGCGTCCTTGCCTTTCAACTGAAAGACATGGGTTCGATCCTGATTTGAATCAGAATTTTATTTCCGTTCCACAAGTGATTGTGTGTTGAGTATTTCTATGTATTATTTATAAATATATATATATATATATATATATATATATATATATATATATATATATATATATATATATATATATATATACATATATATACACATACATATATATATATATATATATATATATATATATATATATATATATATATATATATATATATATATATATTATAATGCTTCATAACATCTTAATATCCTCACATACTACACACGCTCTTGCCACTACAAGCCTTCAATCCAGACAGGAAATATGAGGAAACTATGCTCATGTATATAAGCTAATTTAATCGCTAACAAACTGTTGTGATGGTGGCAGTGGGTCTATTCCAGCTCCAGCAAAATTGATTTATGTACGTAGATATGAACTATATGTATACCTGAGATGAAACACACATATATCCTTCACCTTACATAAACTGACCAAAACTATGGTATCCTATTCTTACTATTGTGAGTGGTTTTCAATCCCATTATGGCGCACAGGGGTTTCTTCACTTATTCCCCGCCTGAATTCAAGGCTTGCAGTGATTACCATAACCTGGAAGTTTGGGGATATTCGAGAATTCAAGAGATTATTTGGCTACTGCAACTATATATAGAGTATGTACTATATGTATAATATATACATTATATATGTGTGTGTGTGTAAATTTATTACTGAATCACGAAAATATGTTATGTGATGAATATATAAATAAAGACAAAATCCACGAAGAGAAACAATGGATTGCTGCAAGGCCTTCTAACTTATCGTCCTTTACTTAGCTAAGTAAAGGGCGATAAGTCGAAAGGACTTGCAGCGCTCCATTGTTTCTCTTTTCCTCATAGATTTTGTCTTTATATATATATATATAATATATATATATATATATATATATATATATATATATATATATATATATATATATATATATATATATATGTAATTTATAAAACTCTTGGAGGCCATCCATCACATCGCCACATAACATCAGTGAGGTCGAAACACCAATCAAAATTCAGACATGAATATGGAACACGGCAACCACCCTCCCCAACCAACCAATCAGGCGCACTCCCTCGGGAGACGTTGCTCCTGATTGGCTCGTGGTCGGCTGTTCTCCCGGTAGAACAATGGCAATAACAGCGGAAAGAAGAACAATCTGAAAAAAAGCTAATCTAGTATGGAATGGAGTGGACTAAAGAGTTTAGGCCAAAGGCCAAGCACTGGGAACTATGAGGTCATTCAGCGCTGGAAAGGAAATTGAGAGTAGGTAGGTTTGAAAGGTGTAACAGGAGGAAAACCTCAAAGCAGTTGCACTATGAAATAATTGTTAGGAGAGGGTGGATAGCAAGATGGAAGAAAGATACTATGACTGGAGGTACAGTAAAAGGAATGAAAAGGGGGTTGCAGCTAGGGAGAGCCGAAGGCACGCTGCAAAGAACCTACAGTGTCTGTATTAAATTATTTATTTGAAGAGCGTAGCCATTTTGAGCCTCAGACCAGACGTCCCATCTAATCCCACAGAGGTCCTAATTCCATCAGGAATTCACTTTTACGATTCCAACGGGGGAGTCGTAATAGGCAAAGGTCGACCTCGAGGTCGAGCGGGCCATATAAAACTCGACCTCGGGAGCTTCATAACAAGTCATCAGTCATCCCAAAATCCATCCAATAAAAAAAAATGAATCTAAAACAGAATTACAAATTTGAGGATTCTCCAACGCGAGAGTAATATATCGCGACGTCTGGAGGATTCCGATTATCCGGAGTTTGTTCCGGATTAACGGAAGAAATATTACGTAAATTTTTGTTTGTTTTAGGTCAATCATCCCGAGGACTAAGTGACGGTACATCAATCTCCTGAATATTCATACGCTTTGACTGGGAAGACGAGGGAAGAATAATAACGAAGGTTAGGGTGCATGAAATTAGGAAGAAACACAAATAAGAAGGATGATTGCATGAACGGAAGAGGAATTGTAAGGAAGATTAGGGTACGATGGAGAGATAGACATGGGGAAAAATGGAAGATTGCAATTAAGGGAGAGGAATAAGAAGGAAGATTAAGTTGCAGGGAGAACGTATAATGGATAGGAATAACCAAGATGATTATAAAGGGAAATAAAATGGTGAGATAAAAAGAAAGGTAGAAATAAAAACGGGAAGATTATGTGACACAGAGGATTCTGAGGAATGAGCATAAGAAGGCAATTTGAAAGCAAGATGAACCGGTAGATTAAAGGTAGACGATTATAGAAGTCAAAAGATAAGAATGAAAAGGGAAAATAAGAAAGATTGCGAATAACGGGACTTACAGATAATAAGGAGAGAGATTTAAAAGCAGCAAAATAAGAAAAGAGAAGAGGTGACAGGGAAAACAGAATTGAAGTGAATACAGAATTTAGGCCAAAGGCCAAGTACTGGGACCTATGAGGTCATTCAGCGCTGAAACGGAAATTGACAGAAAAAAAGGGTTGAAAGATGTAACAGGAGCAAAACCTCGCAGTTGCACTATTCATCAATCGCTAGGAGTGGGGTGGAACGCAAGATGGAAGAAATACGAGTAGAATATGAAAGGAGGTACAGTAAAAGGAACGAAAGGGGTTGCAGCTAGGTCCCGAAGGGACGCTGCAAAGAACCTTTAAGTGATGCCTACAGTGCACTGCATGAGATGCACTGACGGCACTACCACCGCCCCCCCCACGGGGAAAAGGAAAACAGAAGAAGAAGGTGGGGGGGTAATAGGTCCCTATCCAAACAACCACCCACTAACCCTTAACGCCCCCCCCCCTCCCCCCTTCCATACGATCATCAAACAGGCGAATATCCTTTGGCTTGGTTGAGCAAACAGACCACATCAAAAACATTTTTTTACTCCCTCCAGCCATCAACCCCTTAAAAAAATCTCTCTCTCTCTCTCTCTCTCTCTCTCTCTCTCTCTCTCTCTCTCTCTCTCTCTCTCCCCCCACATTCACGTGTCAGGTCAGAAATTTTTGTGTTCAAAGGAGGTTTTAAGATACGTATGAGAGAGAGAGAGAGAAGAGAGAGAGAGAGAGAGAGAGAGAGAGAGAGAGAGAGAGAGAGAGAGAGAGAGAAACGCATGACAGGGATAAGCAGATATTAAAAAAAGATCTAAAGATATGATCTCTTACGGAGAGAGAGAGAGAGAGAGAGAGAGAGAGAGAGAGAGAGAGAGAGAGAGAGAGAGAGAGAGAGAGAGAGAGAGAGAGAAGATAAAAACGAAACTCAAGACAGGAATAAGAAAAAATAAAAAAGATCCAAAGATATGATCTCTTACAAAGAGAGAGAGAGAGAGAGAGAGAGAGAGAGAGAGAGAGAGAGAGAGAGAGAGAGAGAGAGAGAGAGAGAGAAAGTCGAATCTCAAAACACCCGTCACGCTCTCTGCAGATCCATCCTGTCTGCGCCGGAAGTTTCCGCAAAAATCGTCGATTGCAAAAACATCGCACCGACCGTTCAAAGTCTCTTGAGAACGCCAACGGAAGGAACCCGAAAAATAAACAAAAATGACGAAAATTCATGAAATATTTACTGACTAAACCGTCTGGATGCAATATTTATTTCATCCAGAGCTACGTGGTTTGATTAATGGATGACAGGGGTGCAGGCATTTGTAAGGACGGTCGCGTTCAGATTCCTTACACAAAGGAAAGCGTTTTCTTGTTTTTTATTTACGAATTTACCTCTAGGAATGGTGTAAGGACGGTCGCGTTCAGCTTCCTTATACAAAGAAAAGCGTTTTCTGGTTTTTGATTTAGGATTTTACCTCTAGGAAGGTTGTATGGACGGTCGCGTTCAGCTTCCTTACACAAAGGAAGGCGTTTCCTGGTTTTTTTATTCAGGAATTTACCTCTAGGAAGGTTGTATGGACGGTCGCGTTCAGCTTCCATATACAAAGAAAAGCGTTTTTCTTTTATTCTCTTCTCTAGGAATTTATCTCAAGGAATGTTGTAAGAGCGGTCGCGTTCAGTTTCCTTATACAAAGGAAAGCGTTTTCTAGTCTAGGGAGGTTGTATGGACAGTCGCGTTCAGCTTCCTTATGCAAAGGAAAGCGTTTTTCTTTTATTCTCTAGGAATTTATCTCAAGGATTGTTGTGAGAGCGGTCGCGTTCAGCTTCCTTATACAAAGGAAAGCGTTATATTTTTTTTTTTTTAGGAATTTACCTATAGGAAGGTTGTAAGAATAGTCGCGTTCAGTTCCCTTAAGCAAGGAAAGCGTTTTCCTTTATTTTTATTAACCTACCACTAGGAAGGTTATAAAAGGACTAACTTTTTGTAGGTTATAAAATATTACTTTTAATAGACATAAAAATAATCTATCCCCGTATCAGCGAGAGAGAGAGAGAGAGAGAGAGAGAGAGAGAGAGAGAGAGAGAGAGAGAGAGAGAGAGAGAGAGGAGAGAGGTGAAAAAGGAGGTGAAAACTCTCACGATGAAAGATGAGAAGAATATCAAGGCTCTCAGATATGAACTCTTACACACACACACACACACACACACACAGAAGGATAATAACAATAATATAGTAATATCAAAATTACTTGAAATGGAAAGGGAGAAGAATGATCATAAGTCTTTGAGAGAGAGAGAGAGAGAGAGAGAGAGAGAGAGAGAGAGAGAGAGAGAGAGAGAGAGAGAGAGATCGGTAGTAAGTCAAGGGAAGCATCACCAGAGCACAGATAAGGACGGGAGGACTTGATTCCACAGGGAAGAAACCGTTCTTGAGATTATTCTATCTCTCTCCACTGAGACTCACAACCCCGGGCGCTGACAGAGAGAGAGAGAGAGAGAGAGAGAGAGAGAGAGAGAGAGAGAGAGAGAGAGAGAAACTCACGGCCCTGAGAGAGATAAGGCAAAATAAAAAAAAATCAAGATCCAAATGTATGAACTCCTACAAAGAGAGAGGGAGAGCGTGTGTGTGTGTGTGTGTGTGTGTGTGTGTGTGTGTGTGTGTGTGTGTGTGAGAGAGAGAGAGAGAGAGAGAGAGAGAGAGAGAGAGAGAGAGAGAATATAATAAAGTCAAGATTCAAAGAATGAGCTTTTACCAAGGGAGAAAGGGAGAGTTTGTATTTATGTGTGAGAGAGAGAGAGAGAGAGAGAGAGAGAGAGAGAAATAATAAAATCAAGATCCAAAGAGATTAACTCTTACCAAAAGAGAACGGGAGAGTTTGTGTAATATCGTTTTTCCAAGCAGCTTTGCCTCGTTATTTAAGAGAGAGAGAGAGAGAGAGAGAGAGAGAGAGAGAGAGAGAGAGAGAGAGAGAAAATAATAAAATCAAGATCCAAAGCGATTAACTCTTACCAAGAGAGAACGGGAGAGTTTGTGTAATATCGTTTTTCCAAGCAACATTGCCTCGTTATTTAAGAGAGAGAGAGAGAGAGAGCGAGAGAGAGAGACCCCGCCCATTAGGGCTACGCGTCCCAAACAAAGTTGATCTTTCCGCTCATTAATTTCCTATTGAACGGCCCCACAGGTGAAACCCACCTTGATTGGGGAACTGTGACCCTCACCTGTCTTTTCATTAGTGATTCAGATGGAGGCTTTATTTACGAGTAAGTGTGTTTGTTTGTTTGTTTGTTTGTGCGTCTCCTTTGAGAGGGATGTGGTGAGATTCCTTCAGCCTCTAATTTGGACTCATATTCATTGCTTCTCTTTATTTATTTATTTACGTAATATTTTATTTGTTAATTTCCTATTCCTCTTTCATTTCTGGGTCTTTAATATCTCTGAATTATATGCTATTTTCATCAATCTTCCATCATCTGTTCTTTCCACAAGACCAAACCATCTCAAATCACCTTCTCACATTTTATCACTTTTGCATAACTCCTTATTGT
>NC_089794.1:18830102-18850102 GCF_040412425.1 Macrobrachium rosenbergii
AATCGTAAACTTTCAAAAGCTATAATCTACTACTCAGCCGTTTTGAATCCCGCAAAATTCATCCATCATTCAGGTAGCAACTTTGGATGCCCTCTGATTAAATAATTAACTTGCTAACCTATTTGCAATAAAAAAACAAGTAAATAATACGCCGAAGTTTCTTCGGCGCAATCGAGTTTTCTGTACAGCGTATAATGCTGTATGAAACTCTCAGCCGCAGCCCGTGAAACTTTCAGCCACGGCCCGGTGGTGGCTTGTGTTGTTGACACCTACAGCGGCGCCAGATGCACGATTATGGCTAACGTTAACCCTAAATAAAATATAAAAAAACTACTGAGGCTAGAGGGTTGCAATTTGCTATGTTTGATAATTATTGGAGGGTGGATGGTCACCAAACCATCTGCAGCCCTCTAGCCTCAGTAGCTTTTAAGATCTGAGGGCGGACAGAAAAAGTGCGGACAGAAAAACAAAGCCGGCACAATAGTTTTCTTTTACAGACAACTAAAAAAAAAGCGTCTAACGGGATTAATCGATATAGCCATCCCAATAGCTTTCCTTTACAGAAAACTAAAAACTAGAGAAGCCACATTCCATTTCCACAAACTAACCGCTATTCGGCCATGCTGAGTTTCCCCAAAGATTATCCATCAGTCAGCCATTTTGTATATTTTCAAAAAAATCTTCTACTGGTCAGCCATCTCGCGTCTCCCCAACATTATCCAATAGTTATCCATCTCAGGCTTCCTCGTAACTATCTATCTATCAACCATAATAATAAAAATTATCCACCAGCCAGCCATTTTAAATGCAACTGAAATTTATCAGTTAACCCTCTTTCTTCAATTTCCTTCCAGAACGCTCATCAGTTAATGACAATAGACACTTCTGTTGGAAGAGGAGGAAGTAGACTTCAGAAAGAAGTAAATAAAAAGAAAAGAAACAGAAGTCGACTCTCACAAGCAGCACATACAAACAAGGAACATAGGACTTGCACAAGCAATACAAACAAACAAGGAACAGAGGACTTGCACAGGCAATACAGACAAACAAAGCACAGAGGACTTTCACAAGCAATACAAACAAAGTACACAGGACCTTCAAAAGCAAATACAAACAAAATATTAGAGGAATTTCACAGGTAAAGACAAATAAACTAAAAATCCGAGGACTCACGCAAGCAAATAAGAAAACAGAGGACTTTCACAAACAATACAAACACAAAAAATCAGACTTCTACAAGCAAATACAAACAAAAAAGCAGAGGACTTTCACAAGCAATACAAACAAAATCAAAGAACTTTCACAAGCAACTACAAGTAAACAAAAAACCAACGGACTTTCACAGTCAAATACAAACAAAAATCAGAGGACTCTCACAAACAAACCAAAAATCAGAGGATTCACAAGCAAATGCATGCAAACAAAAATCAGAGGATTTTCACAAGCAAATAAAAACGGGCAAACAAAAAAAGGCAGGTTTATTCGTCCAAGCGAGAGAGAGAGAGAGAGAGAGAGAGAGAGAGAGAGAGAGAGAGAGAGAGAGAGAGAGAGAGAGAGAGAGGCTAAATATGGAAAAGGTCAAATGACCTTCCCTCAGGAACGTGGGCTGTGAATCGAGTCCATAAACATTTCCAAGTGTTGTTTCTCCCCCCCGTAAATTCTATTTTTGTATCTGCACAAGTATTGCTTCTCTACTTGTGTACTTTTTTGTTTTCTGTAAAAGAAAACTACTGTGCCGGCTTTGTCTGTCCGTCCACACTTTTTTCTGCCCGAACTTTGTCTCTCCGCACGTTTTTCTGTCCGCCCTCAGATCTTAAAAGCTACTGAGGCTAGAAGGCTGCAAATCAGTTTATTGAACATCCACCCTCCAATCATCAGACACAATAAATTGCAGCCCCCTAGCCTCATTAGTTTTTATTTTTTATTTACGATTAAAGTTAGCCATAATCGTGCTTCTGGCAACGATATAGGATAGGCCACCACCGGGTGGTGGTTGAAGTTTCATGGGTCGCGGCTCATACAGCATTGGGCAGAGACCACCGAAAGATAGATCTATTTTCGGTTGTCTTGATTATACGCTGTAGCCGTTGTACAGAAAACTCGATTACGCCGAAGGAACTTCAGCGCATTTTTCACTTTTTTTTTTTTTTCAGTCCAGGACGACCCGCGGTAACACGTAAAGATTTGGAAAAGGAAAGAGTGTGAGATCTACCAATAAAGGAATATTATCATCATCTTTAATATTCTGCCTGTATTAAATCACAAGCAAAACAGAAAATAAAGAATTAAATAAATAAATAAATACTGCAGTTTGGGAATTTCAACTGATTTGGTGAGTATCGACACCAAATACCTAAACTAGGCAGTTGCATAAAGCTCCTAACGTTAGATTAAGTTAGGCTAAAGTTACCGGCAAGTTACTCAAGAACTTAAATAAGTTATGAAAGGTAAAACCGAAACTCTTTCACACCAAAAAAAAAACAAGAGAAAAAGTTACACGACTCGCCAAAACAAACACGTAAATACATCCACAGTAAAAAAAAAAAAAAAAAAAAAAGCTTTATTTGTTCTGAAACTGAACTGAACTGCCGCAGCAAAAAAAAAAAAATTAAAAAACTTTATTTATTCTGAAATTGAATTGAACTGGATACCGATTTTAGGCCAAAGGGCAAGCACTGGGACCAATGAGGTCATTCAGCGCTGAAACGGAAACTGACAGCAAAAGTTTAAAAGGCGTAACAGGAGTGAGACCTCGCAGCTGCACTATGAATCAATTGTTAGGTGAGGGTGGAAAGTAAGATGGAAGAAAGAGAATATGAAAGGAGGTACAGTAAAGGGAACGAAATGGGTTGCAGCTAGGCTTCGAAGGCACGTTTTATTTTAATCCTTATCCATGATGACGATATTAATCGGTTAGTATTTCTATCGTGACCGTTCTCTATTTGAATGCCAGGCTTCGGAATTCTTTCCTTGCTTTTGATTCTTTGTATAATAATAATAATAATAATAATAATAATAATAATAATAATAATAATAATAATAATATTATTATTATTATTATTATTATTATTATTATTATTATTACCAGCGTTATCAATAACTACTATCATTATTATAAGATTCCCAGCTATTATTATTGCTGATTATTATTATTACCGGTGTTGGCAATAACTGCTATCATTATTACAAAATTCACAGTTATTATTAGTATTGTTATTATTATAATTATATTACTACTACTATTATTAGTGCTGTTGCATAAAGATATTTCCATTATTATAAGATGCCTAATTATTATTATTATCATTATTATTATTATTACCATCATCGTCCCAACACATATTATTATTATTATTATTATTATTATTATTATTATTATTATTATTATTATTATTATTATTATTATCATCATCGTCCCAACACACACACACAGAGGCGATAAAACAAAAGCAATTATCGTAATTATACCACGCAGCTAATTAAGGCCTAATCCCATTCAGAGGCAAAGATCGTTTTTCTTTTGGAAAATAATTAACTTACGCGACAGACTGGTAATGAAGTCTCTGCTTATACACTTACCTGGAAAGATAAAAAAAAGAGGAAATTGTTAGAAATTGTTTGGAAAATTGGTTAACAAATTTTTAGGAGAATGCTTTAAAACTGATAAAAATCAAGGAAAATACATAAATTTTATCGAAGGGAAAAGAGAAAATTGTGTGAAAAAATTGTTTAACAAGAGAAAATTGTTTGAAAATTGTTTAACAATTTTTTAAAGAAAATGCTTTAAAACTGGCAAAAATCAAGGAAAAATTTTTTGAAAATACATAAATTTGATCGAGGGGCCAAGAGAAAATTGTTTGAAAAAACTGACTGACAATTTTTTGGGATAATGGTTTAAAACTCAAAATAAGGAAAAAGCTGTTTAAAAGTACATGAATTTTTATCGAGGGGAAAACAGAAAATAGTTTGAAAAAATTGGTTAACAATTTTTGGGAGAATGCTTTAAAACTGGCAAAAAACAAGGAAAAATAGTTTGAACATACAAATTTTTATCGAGGAGAAAAGACAAAACTGTTTGAAAAGATTGGTTAACATTTTTTTTAGGAAAATGCTTTAAAACTGCCAAAAAACCAGGACAAAATTGTTTGAAAGTACATAAATTTGATCGAAGGAAAAAGAGAAAAGTGTTTGAAAAAATTGGTTAATAATTTCTTGTGATAATTCTTAAAAAAAAAAAAATATTGGCCTAAAACATGGGAATTGTTTGGGTTGGATAGGTGACAACAATGTTATCGAGAGGAAAAAAAAGGAGAAAATTATTAGCAATTTTTGGATGAATTGTTTAATAATTTTTAGAGAGAACATTTTAAAATTGTTGGCAAAAACTAATAAAAAAAATGTTGGAGGTGGATACGTGACAAAATGTCATCGAGGAGAAATATGTAAAAATTGTTGGACAAAATTATTAGAAAAAAATTGGTTAACAATTTTTGGTTGAATGCTATAAAATTATCGATCAAAAAGGAAAAATTATTCGGGTTGGATACTGGCATATTTTTAATCGAGAAATATGTAAAAATTGTTGGAAAAATGTTAGAAAAACAAATTGGTTAACAGTTTCTAGGAAAATTTTTAAAAATTACTGGAAAACCAAGGAAAAATTTTTTTGAGTTGGATACTTGACAAAAATGTTATCAATGATAAATAAGTAAAAATGTTGGACAAATTTTCTAGAAATTGTTAGAAAAATCGTTTAACAATTTTTGAGGGAGAATGTTTTAAAAATTAGCAAAAAAAAGGGAATAAAATTTTTCTGGTTGTACACTGCGTGCCAAATTGTTATCGAAGAAAAATTTGTCAAAATAGTTGGACAAAATGATAATTTATTACAAATAATTAACAATAGCAAGAAATTGATTAAAAAACGGATACCAGAAATAAAAAATTGTTAGGTAAAACTTGGCAACAGCTGAAAACTGTTACTAAGAGTCTGAAACACGTTAAGGGAAAAAAGTAGCATTCCAGGTACAATGGTCGAAAATTGATAGCTAAGAGCATAAAATTACTAATAAAAATTGTTGGATACATAGGCGTAAATTGTTGCTTAAAAACACCGGATTTTTTCTGCAAAACTGAGAGAGAGAGAGAGAGAGAGAGAGAGAGAGAGAGAGAGAGAGAGAGAGAGAGAGAGAGAGAGAGAGAGAGAGAGATTCTTTAATACTGAGTTTATCACACGCTACAGCGAAACATGATAAAGAGGACATATCAACCAAAACAGAGAGAGAGAGAGAGAGAGAGAGAGAGAGAGAGAGAGAGAGAGAGAGAGAGAGAGAGAGAGAAGAAATTCATTACCAGCCAGTGTTTTTCACACAACAGTGAAATATTAGAAGACAAATACACATATGAGAGAGAGAGAGAGAGAGAGAGAGAGAGAGAGAGAGAGAGAGAGAGAGAGAGAGCAACACGTTGACTTACAATCCCTAATAAACCCACACCACGCAGCCTTCCAGCAACCCCCATTTGAGGTGCAATAATTATCTGCTGCGGTTTCGTCCGATATAATCGCTGGACGGCTTTCTTGGCGAGCAGCCAAAAACTGCCTTGCCGGCTCAATTGCCAATCGATAGGGCGCTATGCACGGACATACTGACTAACAAATGCACGGACACGCCAACTAAGAAATGCACTGACAAGCTGACTAACAAATGCACGGACAAACTATCAAATGCGCGGACAAACTAACTAACTAACAAATGCACAGACAAACTAACTAACAAATGCACAGACAAAGTAACTAACTAACAAATACACTGAGAAACTGATTGACAAATGTACGTTCAAGCTGACTAACAAATGCACGGACAAACTAACTAACTAACAAATGCACAGACAAACTAACTAACAAATTCACAGACAAACTAACTAACTAACAAATGCACAGACAAACTAACTAACAAATTCACAGACAAACTAACTAACAACAAATGCACTGACAAACTAATTAACAAATGCACGTTCAAGCTGACAAACAAATGCACGGACAAACTAACTAACACATGCAGAGATAAACTAACTAAGGCACAGACAAACTAACTAACAAATGCACTGACAAACTAATTAACAAATGCACGTTCAAGCTGACTAACAAGTGCACGGACAAACTAACTAACACATGCAGAGATAAACTAACTAAGGCACAGACAAACTAACTAACAAATGCACAGACAGACAAACTAAAAAAATGCACAGACAAACTAACCCACTAACAAATGCACAGACAAACTAACCAACTAACAAATGCACAGACGAACTAAATAACAAATGCACAAACTAACAAATGCACAAACAAACTAACATATGCACAGACAAACAAACTAACCAATGCACAGACTAACTAACAAATACACAGACACGCTAACCAACCAACAAATGCTTTGCGCAGACAGACTAATTAACTAACAAATGCACAGACAAGCAAACTAACCAACAAGTGCTTTGCATAAGCAAACTAATTCACTACAAATGCACGGACACGCTAACTAACCAGCAAACGAACGGACAGACCAACAGACAGTGAAACCACAAAATCAATTAACTGAGAAAATGGCAAAGAAAATAAAAGAGAGAAATTATGTAAATGAAATGAGCCTGATATAAATAAATAAATAAATAAATAAATAAATATATATATATATATATATATATATATATATATAATTATAATACGTGCTATATTATATATATATGTGTGTATATACATATACATACACTGAGGCACACATATACATACATATGTATATGTATGTTATGCATATGCATCTATCTATAATAACTTTTATCTTTCCTAACGGAAGAAACCTTATATCTTCTTCTTTCGTCAAATTTGTAGCGTCAGACCCCTGGCCTTGGCCCAGTGGCCCCCCAAAAATAACCTGTTTTTACTATCTCGGATCAATGTGACGAGAGAGAGAGAGAGAGAGAGAGAGAGAGAGAGAGAGAGAGAGAGAGAGAGAGAGAGAGAATATCTTTGGGATTCACACCACTGGGTGAAGTTCCTCTGGTTTTAATTATAAGATTATACATATTTCACCTGGTAGCTCACGTCTCTCTCTCTCTCTCTCTCTCTCTCTCTGTAAACTATGACCCACAACAGTCGACCATCAGATAAATACAAACTTCTATTCTGAAGGCAACTGAATCACGCTGGGAAGGTTTCAGTTTTCAGCTTTCTGTAAAAGAAAACTATTGTGGCGGCTTTGTCTGTCCGTCCACACTTTTTCTCTCCGCCCTCAGATCTCAAAAACTGCTGAGGCTAGAGGGCTGCAAATTGGTATGTTCATCATCCATCCTCCAATCATCGAACATACCAAATTCCAGCTCTCTAGCCTCAGTGGTTTTTATTTTATTTAAGTTTAAAGTTAGCCATCCTCGTGCATCTGGCAGTGATATAGGCCAGGCCACCACCGGGCCGTGGTTAATGTTTCACGGGCCGCGGCTCGTACAACAATACACCGAGACCAACGAAAGATACATCTATTTTCGGTGGCTCTGATTATGCGATGTACAGAAAACTCGATTGCGCCGACGAAACTTCGGCGCATTTTATACTCGCTGTTATTTTCACTCTGTGAGACAGACTGACTTAGTTTGCTATACAACACGCCTATGAACGAGAAGCATAAATAATTGATAGGGGAAAACAAGACGACGAATAAAAATGAAACGAAAGTGAAAGGAAAGGGAATGAATAGGATAGGATGGGGTCATAAAGATAGGACGGAGGGAGGAGGAGGTGATAGGATGGGTGGTGGCCTATCCTTCCCCCGCTTCTCCCCCCAGGGGTCTTTGAAGAAAGGGGTCAATTTGAATCCGCCTTCTCAAAGATACCTCTCGCGAGAGAGAGAGAGAGAGAGAGAGAGAGAGAGAGAGAGAGAGAGAGAGAGAGAGAGAGAGAGAGCATTGAAATGTTTAGATCTCCTGTATATGAAAGTGTTTAGAAGATGTGAACTTTCGGGTCTCTGTACATCAGTGTTTAGATGTGAACTTTCAGATCTCCTGTATATGAACGTGTTTAGATGATGTTAACTTTCATATCTCTTATATATTAGTGTTTAGAAGATGTAACATTCATATCTTACGTATATAGTGTATGAAAGCATTCTGGCTTCGAAACTTCAATTTCTTGTATACGAGTGTTTAGATGATGTAACTTTCAGATCTCTCGTGTAAGTGTATGTGTGTGTATATATATATATATATATATATATATATATATATATATATATATATATATATATATATATATATATATATATATATATATATATATAATCCTTTTGTAATTGTTGCAAAGGATTCACGAATATTAGGCTGCTTAGATGGTATCCTGTTCTCAGACTAGTTTCTCTCATATGAGAACTATTTTTATGCTTCTTTCAAGTTTCGGTTTTCAAATAATACTGATAATCTTCTGAATAATAATAATAATAATAATAATAATAATAATAATAATAATAATAATAATAATAATAATATTCATCATCATCATCATCATCATCTATTCCTTATACAATAACAGTGATAAATGCTAGTTATTCTCATAATAAATCTATCAAGTTGAAAATCCTACCTTCTACGCCCATGGTTACTGCGACGCCTATTAGTGATTTTTGAAATTGCTAATTCTCATAATCTTCAGTATACAATAACCAAGGTTTCACATCAATGAATAAATCCACCACGTAAAATCATTGCTTAGTGAGCTGCAACAAACTTCAGGAATCGTGTGTGTGTGTGTGTGTGTGTGTGTGCGCGTGTGTGTGTGTCCATGGGTCACAATGATGAATGAGAGGTCAAAAAGAGGGGGAGAAACACCCCTAACACCTCCCCCTCCCTCCAGGGGGTTCTGTATCACCCAAAATGTCTATCACCATTTCTGATCAGAGCAACTTCCCCTTGGACCAACTACGCCCTTGAAGTGGGAGATAGGGGAAAGGACTTCCTCCCCCACCCATCACAGGGTGTCCATAAAGCCCCCTGGGTCCAGAACCCCCTTCCTAACCCATCCGCAACCCCCCCCCACATAAAAAAAACTAACCCGCATAACTCGAATGATTAACCAAAACAGACGCTGGAAGGTGGGGAGAGGTTATATATTAGCCTCCACGTCTATATTTACCCAGCCTCCTAATTCTGGTCGGTCTGTGCTAACAAAACTATAATCAGAAGCGATTTCTCGGAGAATAAATCTATTATGTGTGCCAACATATCCCCTAATGAGCTGGGGGAGGCGAGTGAGGATATTTCAAGGAACTGAAGGAAGGGTCATTCTTCCCGGAGGACATCGTGCAGTTGGAACCTCAAAGTTAAGATGCATTGCACTGCTGTCCTAAAACAATTCTTCCAGTGTTGGTGAATCATTTACTTAAATTTTTCTATATTTATTAATTCATTAAATTCTTTCTTTTTATTTTTTAATAGCTGATTTCTTTCTGTATTTCCTATGATTATTTATAACTTTCAAATGAACGCAGTATTATGTGGGAGCTTGTATTCCAAGTCAAATGGCCCCTGTGGGCTTGTTCTAAATGAATTGGGTTCATCTTCTGGATAATAATAATAATAATAATAATAATAATAATAATAATAATAATAATAATAATAATAATAATAATAATAATAATAATAATTTATGTTACCCTGGAGGTCTATACCCTTGTTCTGCAACCTTCGGACGTTTCCATATAATCCTCGAATAATTCACTGAATAATGGAGGGACGAGGGACTGTCTCCAAAAAGGAGAGGAGGGTTTCCCAATAGGAGGGAGGGTCTCCCAACAGGAGGGAGGGTCTCCCAACAGGAGGGAGGGTCTCCCAACAGGAGGGAGGGTCTCCCAACAGGAAGGCGGGTTTCCCAATAGGAGGGATGGTCTCCCAATAGGATGGATGGTCTCTTAATACGAGAGATGGTCTCCTAATACGAGAGATGGTCTCCCAATAGGAGGGTGATCTCCCAATACGCTGGAGGGTCTCCCAATACGTTGGAGGGTCTCCCAATAGGAGGGAAAGTCTCACAATACGTTGGAGAGTCTCCCAATAGGAGGGAAAGTCTCCCAATACGTTGGAGGGTCTCCCAATAGGAAGGGGAGTCTCTCAATAGGAAGGGTGGCCTTCCAATACGAGGGGTGGTCTCCCAATACGTGGGAGGGTCTCCCAGCAGGATAGGGTCGTCTCCCAAGAAAAGGTAGATCTCCAGGTGGTCCCTATTCACCTATACGCCCAATATCCAGGTCCCTCTGGACCATCAAACCTACTACGGAGAGTCTGGAGGCTATAAAATAAACTCAATTATACTTCGAGGCATAAATATTAAGTTGAAGGACAAGGAGAGACGACCCCTTGCCCTTCTGGGATCCATCAGGACTATCCCGGCGAGTCCTGTAGGGGAGAACAGCGAAGGTGGGTATACTTAAGGGAGCCGTAATCTCCTTATCTCTCGATTATCCAGTCTGGTGGCTATATTAGGACCATAATTATTAGAACTCGGTTATAAATATTAGTTGATTTACATGTTCCATGAGGAGGAGGAGGAGGAGGAGGAGGAGCCACTGTCTCCAAAGGGGGTCCATAACCCCCTTCCCCCCAAAATCCTCTTCCGTCTGGGCCATCAAAACTATTCTGGAGAGTTTGGTGGACCCACGATTCGAGGAATGCGACCTGGGGCCTTTAATCGACCGCAGACTTTGATCAGAGCATAGCTGCCATAACTCCCGGCCTGGTTCTCTCTCTCTCTCTCTCTCTCTCTCTCTCTCTCTCTCTCTCTCTCTCTCTCTCTCTCTCTCTCTCTCCTCCTCCTCCCCTAAAGGGTAGGAAACGTGAGGGAAAACATCGAGAGATAGGAGTTCACTTCTTACGTAACGGCTATATGGTGATGGTAATGAGATTTACAAAAGGCGTTTGACTATCTTCCTATATTATCTACCTATAAATCTATCTGTCTACCTATCTAACTTTCTTTCTCGAAAATAATTTAGATGGCGACAAATACTGAAAATAGGCATTCGAATGTCTTAATATCTGAATCTCCTTTCGGGATGCAAAAGAAATCGAAAGCAAAAGTTGCAGATGAATCTATTGTAAATAAAGTTTATAAAATCATATTTCCCTTCAAAGCGGAGAATGCCTCTTTAACCTTAAACGATGGAAGAGTTCAATTTGTCCCGATAATTCTATTTCCATAAGGTAATGGGTTCACCTTCGAGTTTTATCGCTTAAAAATATATATATTTTACAAGTAACAGGGCCAAAGTGTCATATTATCTGGGCAGACTGTGTCTCTAGATAATTTGAACAACAGAATATTTAAAAAAAAAAAATAAAAACAAGAACTCGGGGCAAACAATGCACACATAGCAAGAATGATTATAATGGCATCTACTCTATATAAAAACTGTTAACAGGAAATATTTTATGAAAGCAATGTATCTTCACCCACATGTTAAGTGTGTATGATACATACATACACACACACACACACATATATATATGTATATATAATATAATATATATATATATATATATATATATATATATATATATATATATATATATATATATATATATATATATATATATATATATATATATATATTTATGTATATATATATATCTATATATAGTGCTTGTGAACACCAGCATAAACTCAACATGCCAGCACGCAAGCGCGCCATTCATTGCCTCACCCAGAACTAATCTGGGCCAGTCCTGTGATTAGAGGAGAGAGAGAGAGAGAGAGAGAGAGAGAGAGAGAGAGAGAGAGAGAGAGAGAGAGAAAATAAGCCATGACCGACACCAATTACTGATTTGATTAAAACCTCTCTCTTCCCCCCTCCCCCACCCAACGGAGCCCCCTCTCCCCTTTACCTAAGGGGTAGGAGAGGGTAAGGGGGATGGCTTAATGCTACTGGCAGGTCTTTCCATATTTGACGAGAGAGAGAGAGAGAGAGAGAGAGAGAGAGAGAGAGAGAGAGAGAGAGAGAGAGAGAGAGAGAGATTTTGTTGTTGTTCTAGGTCAGAATCTGAAAGGTTATGACAATAAACTGTGAGAGTTAAATGTTAATTGGTTTCTTCTGGTGTTGACGATGAGGTGAGTAATTTACAGTATACACACACACACACACACACACACACACACACACACACACACACACATATATATATATATATATATATATATATATATATATGTGTGTGTGTGTGTGTGTGTGTGTGTGTAATAATACATATTAAATATATATAATATATATATATATATATATATATATATATATATATATATATATATATATATATATATATATATATATTAACTTTATCACATACACAATTGTTCTGTGCATTAGTAGAATTACTAAAAGGACCTCATTCAAACTGGATGGTATCTAATGGAGTTTTTATTCAAAAAGTTACAAGCTTTCTTGGACAAACAGTCCACATTATCAAGTGTCCGTACAATGAGCAGACGCGTAGTCCGGCTGTATTTATATCTGTGTGCTGGGTACTTTTAATCCTATAATCGCCTAGCTCCTCCTGTGTGACCCCCACCCCCTCGTGATCTTGGTCTTTCACTGCTCCCTTCTTCTAGGTGTCCGTTTTCCGTGCGTTCTCTTGCATTTTTCCTTCGTTTCCTTGCTACTGTGGAGTAGACGATTTTTCTAGATATGCTGTCTTCAAAGCCGTTTCCGGTGTTCCCTGCCATCGTGTTGTTGGCGCAAGTTATGAAGGCGTTCTCTACAACCAGTCTAGATGTTTTGTTGGTGTTCCTGTACAGAAAACTCATATTGGCCCAGTCTATTCTGCGATCATTTTCCCAACAGTGTTTGGCAACTGCCGACGTCTGATTATAATGCCTTATGTTCTGCAGATGTTGTTTGCTTCGCTCTTTACATGATTTGCCAGTTTCGCCATAGTACCCTTCTTCACAGTCTAGACACGCTGCCATATATACCCCCGCTCTAATCTCTTCCCCCTCTACCGACTTTTTGTTTCTAACTATTTTATTCCTAATGGTGTTTTTGTAGCTGCCTATCAGTTTGAAATTATTTAACTTTCTGTCGATGGGTGCAATAGAGTTGTTGTCCGGGACTGTAATTATTTTCTTTCCTACCAAATGTTCCGTTTCTATCCTTTCCCTCTCCCCAAAATAGTGTTTCCTTGCTTTGATGTGTGCCCACTCCCACCAATACTTAGGGTAGCCTAATCTCCTAAAACTCTCCCTCAGGTAATCCAGCTCTTCGTTTAAAAATTCGGGACTGCAACTCCTATAAGTGCTGATGGCCAACCCTGTCATTAATCCTATTTTTATTTCTTTCCTATGACTGGAGAACCTATGTATGTATGAACTGGTGTGTGTCGTCTTCCTATATACCTTGAATTTTAAATTTTCCCCTTCCCTCTTGACCAGGACATCCAAGAAAGGAATTTCTCCCTCCTTCTCTTCTTCTATTGTGAACTTGATGTGTTCCATTAGATACCATCCAGTTTGAATGAGGTCCTTTTAGTAATATATATATATATATATATATATATATATATATATATATATATATATATGTATGTATATATATATATGTATGTATATATATGTATGTATATATATATATATATATATATATATATATATATATATATATATATAATGTATATCTGTATATAATGCCAAGAACTAAAACCACTTTTTGGAACCACCCCATCTAAGGGGAAAAGCCATATTCAGTACACGCACATTATATATATATATATATATATATATATATATATATATATATATATATATATATATATATATATATATATATATATGTATGTATATACATATATATATATACATATATATAATATATATACGTATATATATATATACATAGTTTACCGCACCTAAGGAAAACTAATATAAATATTTTCTCATATTTGACCCCAGAATGGACCTGCAAGAGAGAGAGAGAGAGAGAGAGAGAGAGAGAGAGAGACATGCAACTGGCACCTGCAATTCGCCCTTTCGTGCATTCATTTGCAAATAGAACGTCACTCACATTTAATGTCTAATTTGCCGATGGAGCGAGAGAGAGGCTTAGTAGTTTCAGTTACTGTTTTTGAATGAAATGATTCTGTTTTCCAGTAATTTATCACACACGCTTCGTTGCTCATCCCACACAGGGACACGACACACTAATTTATATATATATATATATATATATATATATATATATATATATATGTATATATATATATATATATATATATATAATAATTATATATATATAATATACAGTATATATATATACAGTATATATAATATATACATATAAATATTGATTATAAATATAAATATGAATATGAATATTTGAATATAAATATAAATACAAATATAAATATTATATCAAAACAGTAATTTTAGAAAAATATTTGTAAACACAACAAGAGCATGCAATCAAGTTGAATATGATTAATATGTAAAAGGGCTGAAAAATTCGGATAAAACAAAACAAAAATGACCAAATAATTTTAGTATTCTAGATTTTTCATATAAACCTGATAAATAAAATAATGAAAAGAAAAAATCTATGGAAACTAAATAACTTTTAAAACACAAATCTGTCTATTGAATAACCAATATCAACAAAATTAACTAACTGGCAGCCTACCCATATGGCTGCCATCAAGCAGTCTTAATAACTTTCTATCATTCTACCCTTGAATCGTAATCTGAACCTGATGCATAAATGAATAACAACAACGGAAAATGAATGAATTAAAATTAAGCAAACGCAAAATAACCATGAACAACTAACTCAGTCTTTTGAATGACCTATTATAATTATCAGCAAAAGTACCTAACTGGTAACTCTAATTTCCTGGGAGTTGCCATGAGGCAATTTAATTAGTCTCCTCATTTCATCCTAAAGACCCAAGTTGAATTTGATGAATAAGTAGAGAGGAATTAGCAAAATTTAGTGGGAGGGGAGATGAAATTCACATAATTTGCATACAATTAAAAGAAACTGATCCTCAATTCATTTATTTAAATGCCATTGCTGACTCGGATAAGTAATTTGTATTTTTAACAATTTTTTTGTATTTTTTGGTCATTCCGCGTAGGAGAAGGAGGCGTGGTTGGCTCACCTTTGATCTATTTGTGTTTGTTTTTTTGTTTTTGTTTACAAATAAACAAACTGCGTGATTATTTAGGCGTGGCAGAAATTAGTTTTACCTGTCTTCTAAAATTTTATTTACTGATGATTCATTTACCAAAATGCTAATCTGTAGCAACATTAAATTTCTTTTATTGGTAACAGCAACATTTGCCGTCTCTGGGGATGAGGGTGCTGGACCCATGCCCTCTTTTTGATGTCCCAATCTGGTTTCTATTCACGGGTGGAACGACTGAAGAGCGGCGGACCAAAATCGAACTACGGACTTTGCAAATGCGAGCCCAGTGATCCGCCAATTATAATATATATATATATATATATATATATATATATATATATATATATATATATATATATATATATATATATATATATATATATATATAATATTACATACATATCAATAAAGACAATAAAGTAAAGGACTAGAAGTCGAAAGGCCTGGCAGCACCCCATTGTTTCTCTCTCCTTCCTGGATTTTGTCTTTATTTATATATTCATCACGTTCCATATTTTCATGATTCAGTAATATACAAACACACATACACAAGATATATAAGCATTTATATAAACTCCTCCTGGGCCTTTGTGTATATATATATATATATATATATATATATATATATACACGAGTATATATATAAGCATCAAAGTCCTTCAAAAGAAGGCATCGTGCTTACGCCGTACAAATGGGAAAACAAGCACGTTAAAGGAAGATATATATGAGAAGGTGTGTTTATGTAACATATAATTATAATGGCTTTACATAAAGTATTATGTAAATAAACCATTTAAACCCACCTTAAACACGAAAATAAATATTATCTCTCACCTTGACAGAAGCGAGAATTACTACCTGGAAGGCTCGTGTCCCCGTGCGAGGTTCACTCGCTCACCAAATGCGATGAACCAGGATCTAATAAACCACTGGGGTGAAATCACCACGCGGTCAACTTTTGGTGGACCCTCTATAAACCATCACAAAAAATACACATTAATCACCTTTCAAGCAGTGATAGGCGGCCGACAAACCATCAACGACTGCTAGACAAATAACTCCTGGATAAACTATCATTAAACCACTGCCATCTCGGTGAATAGCACGACTAAACCTACCTAAGCAAGATATTACAGCCAGCTAAACGATCAGCTGAACCATCAGTCACTAAACAATCACACTCTAAACAGGAACAGCACAATCAACAGCTGATAAACCACCACTAAACCGCACCCTCGGCTGTAATTTCATTAAACCATAGATAAACCATCAATAGATCATAACTATAACCGCAACAGTGTTGGTTAATGGATTTCAATAAACCACTGCACTTTAGGCTATCAGAAATAAAAAAAAATATACTTGCTACACCAGCGTTAAATTTTACAGATCTACCCCAGAGCTCACTAAACCAAAGCAATTTCAAATACCACAGCTTTTTAAACCATGTTAAACCATCACTAGGTTACTGAACCATGGCACTCCAGGCAATAAGAGCTGAATAAACCATTACTGTGTAACAGTGACCTCAACTATCTGAGCTGACAACCATACTATCGATAAACCACTGCAAAGCACCACTCTCTCAACAACTGCCGAGTTACTGTGTCACCATTAAAGATTAAAACTATTATGATTTACTAAACCATCAACATACCAATGCTAAACCACTGTGGAAAAGCTCAATAAACCAACAGCAAACCTAATCATGAAACCACAATACCAGAAGCTATGGGACCTCAAAACCATCAACTAAACCACAACTCTCTTACCCTACCAGACCTCAAATAAACCACAAACAAACAATCGATTGAACCAGCACTCAGCCACAACTCCCGATAAACCAACCGGCGCACACAAAGAGAGACACGGAAACACGCTGAACGGATCATACTTTTATACAAAGTTGAAACTTCCCCACAAGAGACATCATCATCTTCCCTCGGCGGGAATGAGCTACTTACTAAAACTATCGACATTAACAGGGAACTGGTGTTTCGAGATGCTCTCGGGTTATTAATGAATAATGCTGAGTGTTTGTTGCCCTGTTTATTTATGTTTCCGGGTCTTTAGTGTGTTTGTTTTTTATATATATTTTGGGAGTTTGTTTATGTTCAGTGTTAGTGATGATAATGCTGGTCAGTGTGTTTTCTCTTCTGAAATTGGGCGTACGATATTTTGCTTATTGTATTTTACCGGCAATTGTTGGAACAATAGTTGTTAAAGTTACTTTATGATTGTTTAATATTAATTATTTGTAAGCCATATATATATATATATATATATATATATATATATTGTGTGTATATATATATGTACATACATACATACATAAATATAGTTTATACATATATAGGGTAATGTTTATATATGTGTGTTTGTGGTCAACAACAATGATACCGACCAAGATCGATCCCAAAAGAGAGAAACAACATACTCATGAAACATTTGATGCAAGTTCCTTGTAGAATTCATTTTTGATCTACACATGAATTATGTATCTGGCAGTTAGCAGACTGTGGGAGGAGAGAGAGAGAGAGAGAGAGAGAGAGAGAGAGAGAGAGAGAGAGAGAGAGAGTAATACTCCCTCTTCCTAACTAAATCCTTTTTTTCTCTCTCTTTCTTTTGCTTTGAACTTAATTAGTTTATTTAACGACTCTCCCCCAGCGACCCTTTTCTTCCGTACTCTGGTCGCCACCTCCGCTGAACTTAAAATGATGTTAAGGCTGAACTAATTATGAAATTTAATGAGCTCTCTCTCTCTCTCTCTCTCTCTCTCTCTCTCTCTCTCTCTCTCTCTCTCTCTCTCTCAATTTCCTGCGATACCAAAATGCAAATGGGCCTAGTCGGCTCTAGTGAAATGTGCCTGAAATTGAGGGATATAATGTAGGCCTATGCATGAACTGAATTAGGCCTATATTCGTCTTTGAGGCAAAGCGTGACAATGCGTACTCAAATGCTTGTTTAACTTCTCGTGCGTGGGTTCGAAATCCGCCTAGGGAGGTTATAGTTTCCTCGTTTTATTTCTTGCTGGGGTATTATAGGCTTCTAGTGAAAAGCTTTTCATTCAAAAAGTGCTAGGAATTTGAGAAGTTAGGAGGAGGTCACTGTGGAAATTAATATATATATATATATATATATATATATATATATATATATATATATATATATATATATATATATATATATATATATATATATATATACAGAATCTAAGAGGGCATTGTGGCTATTAGAATTACATATATATATATATATATATATATATATATATATATATATATATATATATATATATATATATATATATATATGTATATGCAAAGATGTCCATTTACAGCTGGGTGGACGTACGAACGGTAGTCTAAGAGCGAACTAGGTCCCAAGAATCGCCAGCCTGAGTACTCTACTACTCCAGCCATGACGCCCAGTACCTCATACCTAGGTCACTGGGAGCATAAGACCTTGTTTCGAAGGAGTCTATCTGACTTGCGAGGAAGAGCTGAACTCAGGACCAGTACAGTGTGAACTGTCTTCGACAACACTGAGTTACCATGATTTTATGTATGCATGCATGCGTGTGTATGGACATAAGAATCATGAAAGGATTCTCTCTCTCTCTCTCTCTCTCTCTCTCTCTCTCTCTCTCTCTCTCTCTCTCTCTCTGTATATATATATATATATATATATATATATATATATATATATATATATATATATATATATATATATATATATATATATATATATATAATAATCGACACACAATCACGTGTGGAACAGAAATAAATTTCTGACTCACTTCAGGATCAGAACCCAGGTCTTTCAATTGAAAGTGGGCAGCGCCCTTGCCTTTCAATTGAAAGACCTGGGTTCATCCTGATGTGTCAGAAATTTATATAATATATATATATATATATATATATATATATATATATATATATATATATATATATATATATATATATATATATATATATATATATATATATATATATATATATATATATATATATATATATATATATATATATACATACATATAAATTTATATATATTTAAATATATATACATATATAAATATGTGTATATATATACATATGATACATATACATAATATACACATACATAAATGCGGAAGTGACGCAAAGACGCAGTAGTATTTGACATTTCCTGCTAATTCGTGCCACTAACCTTTTCCAGCGCCGGATGTGACATTTGAAGAAGAAGGTCGATTCCCGGCGCTTTCGAATAGGGAGCCTCTGATTTAAGATCGAGTTAGCAAGAGGCCTACGCCACGAAAATAGGATTACAAAAAAAAAATAAAAATAGGGGATTTAAGCGGATTACTACAATGGATGGCTTTTTTACCTTTTCATCTTTTATCAGTTCTTGATGGATTATTTTTAGTAGTTCTATAAAAAAATTGTTTATATATATATATATATATATATATATATATATATATATATATATATATATATATATATATATATATAGAGTGGGTGACTCCGAAGGTGTTACCCTTTCGGTTTTATTCACGTGACCTTCACCCCCTCGTAGATCTGACCTAATCTCCACGTGTAAACAACTGACCAATTAAGTAACAGAGGTATATCCAGGTATAAATCACGTGTTGGCATCCATAATTACAGATGCCAACACGTGATTTATCTCTCCACATTTGGGGGTCTATTAATTTTTAGCAAATATGCCAATATACATTCATTCATGCGTTCTGATCACTCAAATCATGTTATGAATACAAATTCATGCATTCAAAAATCAATCCG
>NC_089794.1:18857602-18860102 GCF_040412425.1 Macrobrachium rosenbergii
TTCTATGTGACCTTGACCTTTTATGTGACCTTGACCTTTTATATCATCTTGCCCTTATATGTGACCTTGACCTTTTCATGTGACCTTCACTTTTCTTATGACCTTGACCTTTTATATCACCTAGCCCTTATATGTGACCTTGACCTTTTATGTGACCTTGACCTTTTATGTGACCTTCACTTTTTATATCACCTTGACCTTTTATATCACCTTGTCCTTATATGTGACCTTGACCTTTTATGTGCCCTTCACATTTATATGACCTTGATATTTCATATCACTTTGCCCTTATATGTGATTTCATTTTTTAAATGACCTTGACCTCACTTCTTAATTTCGTGTCATCGTTTCCTGTTGGAAGAAAACTGTAACCTATGGCGAGCCTTTGATGTCCTATGGACATTTTAAATGATATGGCTGGGCTCACATCTGGCGAATACTCAAGGAAGAATATTTACTTGATATTCTGTTTATCAGAATCGAATCATTCATTTATCAAGTCTCCATCCTAAACTTAGTATCTGGAACTCTCACTTTCCTCTGTGTTTCTAGATCTAACTGATAACATATTCAAATCAGCCGGGGAGACAGTACAATTAATGCTAATCTTGCCTTTGTGATCATATTTCCAGAAAATGCGTTTTCCGCTCCCAGGCTTAATTAATCCTGTCATTTCCAGGATTATTTTCCGAAATATTCCTTATTTTTACTTGACTGGTCTGTTGTTTTTCAACCTCAGTAATCAGCTACTGAAGGACAGATAAAATTAGCAATTTTACCAAATTTCATCAGCTATGGATCCAGTCTTCAATGACCTGTCATTTCCAGACTTGTATCATCTGCAATGCTTCCAGACTTGATTGATCTCTCGTGCTTCCAGACCCGAATGGTCTGCCGTTTCCAGGCATGTACAATGCTTAAACTATCCTCGCCTTCCTCTCCTACCCTCAATATCCTCAGTTTCTCCATTTCCCCTCATCTCACACTCCCTCATTTTCCTTCTCGCTTTCTCTCTCCAACTTCGTCTTCTGCCCTCTCCCTTCCCCTCTATTTCCTCCTCAGCTCATCCAACCTTTCCTCACCTCTCTCTCTCTCTCTCTCTTCTTCTTCTTCTTCTTCTTCTTCTTTCGGAAAACCTCTGAGGAGGAGCAATGCCATTAACCGAAAGGTCGCCAGGTGCGTTTCTCCTCCTCCCCCTCCTCTTGCCGAATTTCGTGGGCGAAATTTCTAAAAGGTTATGCCCCAGGAATGAAGGAATGCAGAACGGGAATGGGAATGGGGGTGGTTGGTCGGGGTGGGAGAGGAGGTTTACTGATATAAGTCCACTGGGGGTTAGGGAGCGAGGAATATTGGGCGAAACTGAATTACGCCCACAGGAGTCTGTTGCTACTTGGGTACGCCCGCTGGAATGGAGTGCTGAGATTAGTGTATACTAAATTACACACTTGGGTGGTAAGGACAGGACTTGTACCCACGGGGGTGAGAGAGAATCGAGGTACAGCCAATAGAATGAGGAGGTACTGACTGAGGTACACCCACTGAATGAAGGGTGTACTAATGTTTGCTCAATGAGTGAACAGCCTTTTGACAAGGCTTTGGAGGTTCACCCAAAGGGAGGGGGAGAGGGGCAGTGAAGTATGACTCTTGGGGTTGCGGCTTATTAAAATACACCCACAGGAATAAGGGGGATATTCCAGTACGCCCACGAGTGTGAGAGAGTACTGAAGTACACCCACTGAGTGACTGAAGCGAAGAGAAGGAACAACTATCAGTAAGATGTGCCAACTTGGAGAATGAGGAATTGACAGATACACTCACACGGGTGAGGGTGTGCAGGGGGAAATTCCTCCCCCCACCCTTTTTGGAGGTTAAATCCGGAGGGGGTTGGTTCAAGTGCAACACTCACTGGGGTTTGGGGAAACGATAGACCGCTCAAAAAATCTAACGGTAATATTACAGTTTTTTTAATTCAAATTTAACCTCATATCCTTCACAAACATCCACATAAAACAAACAATATCAGCAAAAAAAATGTATAAGAAGTTTGTATGCTTAAAAGCACTGTATTAATACAAAAAACAAACAAAACAAAATGCTACATAAATCTAAATACCAAGGGAACTGATCACAGCGCAAGAAACAGTATCAACTGACAAGCTGAAACCTCACAACAAAAAATACTATTCGTTTCAATTTACTTTATCCTCTCTCTCTCTCTCTCTCTCTCTCTCTCTCTCTCTCTCTCTCTCTCTCTCTCTCTCTCTCTCCATCACACAGTAATCCCATTTGCTCACATTTTTATTTATTATTTTTGTTCCCATTCGACAACTTTAACTTGGCGCGAGTGGGCCCTCACTTGCACGTCCTGCGCATGAGCTCCCGCGCAGCTGCCAGATGTAGGATTCATTTGTTTCTGCTGACACATTCATAGCGAAACATATAAAAGTAATCCAGACGTTAATCTGAATAAATTGCCTGCGAAGCCTGATGTCAGGCGTGT
>NC_089794.1:18867602-18870102 GCF_040412425.1 Macrobrachium rosenbergii
TAGGGCGGGGCTGGCCTCCTGAGGGAGGGGAAGTGGACCCAGGGCTGTACAGTAATACTTTTCGTGTCCCAACTTAAGTAGGGTAATAATTCTTAATGGAGGCCATTGTGTGAGAGGATATGGGCCTTCTTTACAAAGAAAAAGCCTCTTAAGACACATAATCCCACCTGATACCAGTCTGCGTAATACGGGGAATTACTCTAATTCCCGTCCACACACAATGTTTGTTACCGCAATGACACTGTTACTTTTCTGCTGAGTAATTATTTAGAGGCTATCTGTCATCGTTACTTTTCTGCTAATCCGTGTTTTTTTTAAGTAATTATTTAGAGGCTATCTGTCATCGTTACTTTTCTGCTAATCCGTGTTTTTTTAAGTAATTATTTAGAGGTTACCTGTCATTGCTACTTTTCTGCTAATCCGTGTTTTATTAAAGTAATTATTTAGAGGCTATCTGCCATTGTTACTTTTCTGTTAATCAGTGTTTTTTTTAAAGTAATTATTTAGGGGTTATCTGTCATTGTTACTTTTCTGCTAATCTGTGTTTTTTTAAGTAATTATCTAGAGGCTTGTCTGTTTGTGATTATCATAAAATTTTCTACCAATGTTGGTCGCAGACCAGCGATGGTTCTATCAAATTTTGGTGATAACTTTATAGGAAGACTCTTTGTAAAGTAAGATTCGAGTTCTACAAATGTACTAATGAAGGTTAACATTATTTCGAGTAAAAATCCAGATTCATTATGGTAGTTTAGATTCAGATCCATGAATCAATTATAAATACTTGGATCATTAAGGTAATTCACATTCAGATCCGGGGGTATTTCTTTTGCAGATCCGGTATGTATCTGTTGCTTGATCCGATAGCAATCTATTCCCAAATTCTATGACCGTCCAGCCCTAGATCTGGAGATAAACTTACTCCAGAACCAGTGGTATTGAGAATCCAGATCTAGATGATGACTTAGCTTCAGAATCAATATTAATTCTGGTCCAGAACTTGGGATAATTTACGCTTAAGAGCTTAAATCTGATTAGAATTCAGATCCCGATCCAGTAATAACCTGGCTCCAGATCTGTCTTTAAGTAACTGATCCAGATCCACTAATGATAATTCAGATCCAATTTCTGTGAGAATCTGCATCCACATCAAGTAACCTTACTCCAGCAGTGATGATTATCCATCCGAGATAAATATAAATCCATGATCAAATGACAACTTCATTCCAGATCCACTGATAACCTATCCTTTGAGCTGATGGCAACCTGATAACAGGTCCAATGATAATTTTACATATAATCAGAAGATAATCTCTAAAGACATGATGAATAATCTGACATCAGAGCCAAGATAATCCGGTTTCAGGCCCTAAACTGATCCAGTTCTAGATCTGATGGCAATCTACCTCCAGATCTGATCAATCCAGATCCAGATTCAAAAGTAATAATGACTCAGATCCATGAGAGTCCAGTTCCAGATTCAAAGGTAGTAAAGATCCAGATCTGATGGTGATCCATCGCCAGATCCAAATGTAATAAAGATACAGAGCCAATGGTAATCCAGATCCAGAGATTATATAGTGATCCGGTTCCATACCCGGTGATAATCTGAGAAGGAGGAGATTTAAGAAAGGAAAACCTCATAGATTTGATATTTGTATCAGAAAACCCATCAAAATTTTTTGAGAATTATGAAACTAGAGTTCAATTATGCTAAAACAAGGCAAGCAATCCCCCCCCAAAGCACACAAGCAACCAGTGTTAAGATTTGTTATGTGTATATATAAACACATGCACACACACCAACAGATATTAAATATACGACAAGTAAAAAATGCGCCAAAGTTTCTTCGGTACAGTCGAGTTTTCTGTACAGCCGCTACAGCGTATGATCAAGGCCACCGAAAATAGAACTCTCCTTCGGTAGTCTCGGTATCATGAGCCGTGGCCCATGAAACTTTAATCACGGCCCGGTGGTGGCCTGTCCTATATCGTTGCCAGAAGCACGATTATAGCTAACTTTAACTTTGAATAAAATCAAAACTACTGAGGCTAGAGGGCTGCAATTTAGTATGTTTGATGATTGGACGTTGGATGATCAACAAACCAATTTGCAGCCCTCTAACCTCAGTATTTTTTAAGATCTGAGGGCGGACAGAAAAAAGTGCGGACGGACAAACAAAGCCGCTACAATAAGTTTGTTTTACAGAAAACTAAAAAGTTTGAAATACTGGCTGATACTTTATTGTCTAAGGCTGTGAAAATGCCAGCCGAAATATATGGACTTTACGTATTATTTCCTACCTCTATGGGCCTTATGTGCACGGAACACTGTTAGATCCCACCAACACGTAAGTCATATGTGGATAAGCTTGCGTATGCGCACTCAAGTGTGAACACTTACCAAGGTTGGAAGATTGGAATCAGATTCCATTTTTGGAGGATTGGAATCAGGTTCCATTTTTGGGAAGATTGGAATCAAGTTCCATTTTTTGGAGGA
>NC_089794.1:18875102-18887602 GCF_040412425.1 Macrobrachium rosenbergii
GTTCAAAACCACCGCGCGTTCTCTTGATCTACATCCGATAGTTAGTCGCAAGCATAGTGAAGGGCGTAGGCCTTGCAACCTCATCCCAAAAAGACTGGAAAATACATTTTTAATTACGAATTAAAAATGACAACCAAAGTATAATCCACGTGCTTCCATTCACCTACAAAAACAAGAGACACAAAAACAACATTTTCTTCAAAGGAAATATGCAACCGAACGCAATAAACCAACCGAATAAAAACATACATAAATAAATATAATAAATAAAAGACAAATAAATAAATGAATAAAAGCGTCCAGTCCATCTCACCGGACTCGATTCAGAGCGGATTATCCTTCCTCTGATCCTCACAATTGTTGATGTGCTTAGGCGTAACAGAAGCCGATACACGGAGCCTGTGTCTGTTCCTGCGCGCGCGCGCGTGTGTGTGTAGGTACGTGTGTGTTCGTGTCTGTGACACTAATCATTAAACATGGAGCCAAATTCCCCAGAATAAGTAACGTGGAGTCATGCTTGGGCCCGGCAATATTTGGAATGAGGTTCAATAAAGTGTAATGGCGTTACAACCCCGCCATTGCACACTTATTAAGACCAGGGAAATTACACGCTTTCATTTCTAACACTAAATCAGTTTTAAGGGAATAACATAAATCTAAGAGAACAAAATTAAGAGTATGTGTTTACCCAAACTCACCAATTACACACGTTTACAAATTATTATTATTATTATTATTATTATTATTATTATTATTATTATTATTATTCCCGCGCAAGCATACATATTAAGATCAAGGAAATTACACGCTTCCAGTTCTAACATTAAATCAATATTATGGGAATAACATAAATCAAAGAGAATAAAATTAAGAATGTCTGTTACTACTCAAACTCACCAATTACACAAGTTTACAATTATTATTATTATTATTATTATTATTATTATTATTATTATTATTATTATTATTATTATTATTATTATTATTATTATTATTATTATTATTATAATACAGAAGATGAACCCTATTCATATGGAACAAGCTCACAGGGCCACTGACTTGAAATTCAAGCTTCCAAAGAATATGGCTCTCATTAGAAAGAAGTGACAGAATGTAATGTTAAATGCAGAAAAAAGGGTCAGTTATTAAAAAAGAAAAAATAAATTAACACTTTAATAAATAAACAGATAAAATTTTTTTAATAAATTATTGAAATGAAAGAATTTTATTAGGGTAGTAATGCGCTGAATCTTTGCTTGAAAGTTTGAACTGAGATAAAGTCAGAGGAAAAAAAAATAAATAATAATAATAATAATAATAATAATAATAATAATAATAATAATAATAATAATAATAATAATAATAATAATAATAATAATAATAATACAATTTTTTACCAGCTTGTACGAGAAAGAGCCCATGCTGGCATAAGGCCAGATTATAATAAAAAATAAACAAATAAATAATAATAATAATAATAATAATAATAATAATAATAATAATAATAATAATAATAGTACAATTTTTTACCAGCTTGTTCGAGAAAGAGCCCATGCTGGCATAAGGCCAGATTATAATAATAATAATAATAATAATAATAATAATAATAATAATAATAATAATAATAATAATAATAGTACAATTTTTTACCAGCTTGTACGTGAAAGACCCCAAGGCCAGCTTATTTCATTAGAATAAAGAACACTATACCTATCACAGTAGTTCAAAGAACTTCAAGAGTGAAGAAAGAGGTCTTTGTTTCTGCTTTAAACTGCCATTAACCATTGACACTGTTCAGAGGAGTTGTATGGATGTTTATGTAGACACTATTTGTTCTGTTTTTATCTACATCCATTGTTAAAATTTGCCTCAATCCATTATTTAATTGAATATGTTCTTCACACTGTCTTTTATTATCGATACATAATATTGGCGTTCGTTTTATCTTTTTGATCCTTATGAATGTCTGTATTTTGAATAATAATAATGATGATAATAATAATAATAATAATAATAATAATAATAATAATAATAATAATAATAATAATAATAATAATAATAATATTTCTTATGAATAATAATAATAATAATAAATGTATTTTTACAATGAAATGTTTCAGTACTACAAATCCACGTTGCAACGCAGTCATTTAACACGAAGGAATTCGTGAAAAACTCTACGGAGTATCTATGCCACGTTTAATTACATTTAAAAAGAGTTCCAAATATCCGATAACTGGTTCCACTTCTCAAAAGAAACCACTTGGCCAATAGGACCCAAAAAGTGTAGTTTGATTCGGCGTACTGCTGATGAGCCTTCCGTTTGGCTTATGAAGAGGCTGTGTGGTGGAATTTTCTATCTTTAAAAGGTCATCCACAATTCAGCAGTTAAACTAAGAGCTCCATATTCTTTGGAAGCTTGAATTTCAGGTCAGTGGATCATGTGGACTTGTTCCATATGAACAGGACTCATCTTCTGAATAATAATAATAATAATAATAATAATAATAATAATAATAATAATAATAATAATAATAATAATAATAATATGGACGTGATAATTGTGTTTTTTTTTTTCTCTCTCTCTGAAGCCAACCCCTGTTAGCAATGGAATGGAATGGAATGTTTAGGCCAAAGGCCAAGTACTGGGACCTATGAGATTTGAAAGGTGCAGCAGGAGGAAAACCTCGCAGTTGCACTACGGAACAATTGTTTGGAGAGGGTTGATAAAGGTAAGCTGTTAGACGGAGAATATGAATGGAAGTGCTGTAAAAGGAATGAAAGGGGTTGCAGTTAGAGGCCGAGGGAGCGCTGTGAAGAACCTCCATAAGCCCTGCCTACAGTGCGCCGCGTGAGGTGCACTGACGGCACTATTCCCCTACAGGGAACCCCTGTTAGGGGGAAACAGCCGAAGATTAAAAACATTAATAGCAAAAGTAATTTGATAGTGATGCTATGATGATTTGACAAAGTATAATTTAGTAAAAAACAGCATTATTATTATTATTATTATTATTACTTTTGTATACCCTGATTATCACTATCATTATTACAATTTATTATTATGATCCGAACAACAACATTGCCTTCTAATTAACGAAATACAACGCAACCCAATTAAATATTTATATTCCCTTGTTTACGTAACAAGATAGTCTGCAGATAATGAACTCCACGTATATAGACCAGCCGCCATCCAGCCCGGGACCAGCCTCTATCACAACTGGCCCTTTATAATAACTCTCCCCCCGAAAATAAACAAATCTATTAAACACCTCAAAAATCCAGCAAAACATTCTTTACGAAGAGAGCAAGAAGAAGCTAAAGTCCCGACTCTCTTTCGGAAGCCATATTTCGGCGATCCGCGCATTATTGGAACGCCCGGGACGGAGGCAATTTGTCACTAGCAACATCATCTTCTTTTAAAAAAGGTAAAAATATCATCATCATCACATTTTGGCTCTCATAAGTTTGGACCAATTTTATGGGTGGTCATATCCTGCTAACATACAATACAAGGCTCTTTTTAATGCGTTTTCCGATGGCTTTGGAGTCTTCTTGTATGGTTTGTGTATGCACGTATATATGTGTGTGTGTGGGTGTGTGTGTATGTATGTATATATATATATATATATATATATATATATATATATATATATATATATATATATGCACATATATATATACATATACATACGTACCTCTCTTGATAGCTCAGTGGTAACGTCGACTGGAGTTGCTGGGTAAGTTCTGTGTCGAGGGATCGTGACCCGGCAGTACCAATCCATTTATCACTTATGGATTCTCCTTCGGTGATAATTCTCCACCGGGGATATTCCCGAGGTAGCGTGAATTTGATATTAAGCGACATTTGTAGCTTCATGATTGTATATAAATCACGGTGTGATAAAAAAATTTCATATGTATGTATATATATATACATATATATATATATATATATATATATATATACATACATCCATATATATATATATACATACATACATACATATATATATATACATACATACATATAAATCATAAATACATAGATATACACAGTATCTGTGTATATCTATGTATATCGTATGCCCCTTTGCACACTTAATTCAGGAAGGCAGTACCTTCAGAAGAACGTGTAATTATAGCAAATATAACTTTACAGCACGATCGGCGCAAACAAGATCTCTTTGATATAAATGAAGCTGATTGCGATCCGCTAACTGCATGGTTTCATTGTGCACGCTTTTGACTCAGAAAGCGGCTTCGCTTAACACTTTTGGAATAACACAGATTATTCCTGCGACAATTTGCACTGGTCTGTGCTAGGTGAGCAGTAACTGAGGTCTGTTTTGGAACGAAAGAGTTGTAGAATACTTCCTTTGAAATTTCAACGATTGAAGCAGCAGTTTCTAAGAGATCTGCAATAACTGAGGTCTCTTTTGGATGGAAAGAGTTGTTGAAATACTTCCTTTGAAATTTTAACGATTGAAGCAGCAGTTTGTAAGTGATTTGCACTGACAGGTCCGTTTCGTATGGAAAGACTTGTAGAAATACTTCCTTTGAAATTCCAACAATTGAAAAGCAGTTTATAATAGATTTTCATTGACTGAGGCCTCTTTTGGATGGAAAGTGTTGTAGAAATATTTCCTTTGAAATTTCAACAATTGAAAAAGCAATTTGTAAGAGATTTGCAGCAAGAGAATTCTATTAGAGAGACGCCATTACTCGCGCGAACAAATTGCCAGCGAGTTGCCAATCTATTTATAAGTGTTTTCTCCTCCATATTATATGATGATTAATAGCCCATAACAGCCCATAAATAGGAGGAAGAACAGCGAACCTACTGCTATCATATTCGCCAGTGGTAATTCTCCATCTTGCTCTACACCAGGGAAACATATAATGAACCCATAAGGAATGGCCGTTTATAGGCATTATTTCCTCCTATTTATGGCTACATGAGCTGGCTATAAAACCCTACACGAGGCCAAGAACCAATATGATGTAAATGGAGGAGTGAACGCGCTCTCTCTCTCTCTCTCTCTCTCTCTCTCTCTCTCTCTCTCTCTCTCTCTCTCTCTCTCTCTCTGCAAAACAGAAAACAGATAGTGATTGCAAACGATGAGAAATCGGATGAAGCTACGGTAATATCCGGTGTACCACAAGGTACGGTGTTAGCTGCATTGCTGTTTGTGATTATGATTGCAGACATAGACAGTAATGTTAAGGACTCAGTAGTAAGAAGTTTCGCAGATGACACAAGAATAAGTAGAGGAATTGCTTGTGATGAAGATAGGAACTCGCTACAAAGAGACCTAAACAAAATATATAAATGGGCAGAGATAAATAGGATGGTATTTAACTCTGATAAATTTGAATCAATGAACTATGGTGATAAAGTAAGAATGCTATATGCATATAAAGGACCTAATAATGAGACAATCACAAACAAGGAAGCAGTTAAAGACCTTGGTGTGATGTTGAATAGGAATATGTTATGCAATGATCAAATAGCAATTCTATTGGCAAAATGCAAAGCAAAAATGGGAATGTTGTTCCGGCACTTCAAAACAAGAAAAGCTGAACACATGATTATGCTTTATAAAACGTATGTACGTAGTCCACTTGAATATTGCAATATAATATGGTACCCACACTACCAAAAGGATATTGCACAAATAGAGAGTGTACAAAGGTCATTTACAGCTAGAATAGAAGAAGTTAAGGACCTTGACTACTGGGAAAGACTACAATTCTTAAATTTATATAGTCTTGAAAGGAGAAGAGAACGCTACATGGTAATTCAAGCATGGAAACAGATAGAAGGAATTACCGAAAACATCATGGAACTAAAAATATCAAAAAGAGCAAGCAGAGGTAGATTAATAGTGCCAAAAACTATACCAGGAAAACTAAGGAAAGCACACAGGACATTAATCCACCACGCACCAGCATCGATAATGCAGCGTCTATTCAGTGCGCTACCAGCTCATCTGAGGAACATAACAGGAGTGAGCGTAGATGTGTTTAAGAATAAGCTCGACAAATATCTAAGATGCATCCCAGACCATCCAAAACTGGAAGATGCAAAATATACCGGAAGATGCGTTAGCAATTCTCTGGTAGACATCAAAGGTGCCTCACACTGAGGGACCTGGGGCAACCCGAACGAACTGTAAGGTCTGTAAGGTAAGGTAAGGTCTCTCTCTCTCTCTCCAGGGTGTTATGAATAAAAGAATCCCCTTCTAAAATATTCTTCTTTAACACTGTTCTTAGCACCGTTTTTCCTTGTACTTCTCTCTCTCTCTCTCTCTCTCTCTCTCTCTCTCTCTCTCTCTCTCTCTCTCTCTCTCTCTCTCTCTCTCTCTCTCTCTCCAGGGTGTTGTGATTAAAAGAATCCCCCCCTAAAATATTCTTATTTATCACTCTGTTCTCAGCACCGTTTTCCCTCGTACTTCTAGGTTTTTCTCTCTCTCTCTCTCCCCGATGTTATGAATAAAAGAATCCCCCTCTAAAATATTCTTATTTATCACTCTCTTCTTAGCACCGTTTTTTCTTGTACTCTCTCTCGTTCCTTTATACTAATCCTCCCTTGTACCATATCTCCTGACTTACCTCCTTAGGTCTGTTACCCTTTATTCCTCCGCCTCCCTTCTTCCTCTCTTCTTCCTCCCTTCCTCTTCCGTTCTTCCTCCCTTCCTCTTCCCTACCTCCTTTCTTCCTCCCTGCCTCCTTTCTTCCTCCCTTCCTCCTCACTTCTTCCTCCCTTCCTCCTCTCTTCTTCTTCCCTTCTACCTCCATTCTTCCTCTCTTCCTCCTCTTTTCTTCCTTCCTTCCTCTTCTCTTCTTTCTCCCTTCCTCCTCTCTTCCTCCTCTCTTCCTCCTCCCTTCCTCCTCTCTTCTTCCTCCCTTCCTCCTCTCTTCCTCCTCTCTTCCTCCTCCCTTCCTCCTCTCTTCTTCCTCGCTTCCTCCTTTCTTCTTCCTCCCTTCCTCCTCTCATCTTCCTCCCTTCCTCCTCTCATCTTCCTCCTTTCTTCTTCCTCCCTTCCTCCTCTCATCTTCCTCCTCAGCCCTCGCGAGTAAAATCTCCATTAGCATCGTTATCTCGCAGCCATTAAAAAGCTCCTCATTTCGGGCAGATATCATCGAGTTGATGGAAACGGGGGAAAAACGACGTAAAAAGGGAATTTAGATATTAAAGAGATGTTAACTCGTATCTCTTACGTAGGGGGTAGGAGGAGGGTGAGGAGGTAGGTAGACCGTTGGGGGTTTTCCCTAGGGTGTTCCCTGGGGTGTTAGGGGGATTGGGAGGATGGGAATGAAATCCCCCACGGGGGGGTATTAAAAACAGGTTTTTTATGCTAGTTTATTGGGTAATTATTTAGATGATTACTTATTCAAGAAATGACTTAAATACTTGTTTAAGTTGCTTTCACGCGTCAATTCTTGTGAGATTTTTTTCTATTATTTATTTATCTAATAAATCAATGTATTATTTAATTCATAAATTGTTTATTTAGGATTTTATATATATATATACATACATTATACATATATATATGTGTACATATATATGTATATATATATATAGATTCTACATTATATATATATATATATATATATATATATATATATATATATATATATATATATATATATATATATATATATATATATATATATATACTGTAGAATCTACTGGTCACTTTTACCAGATACATATAATGTACATATATATATTATAATATAATCAGTTCTTTGCATGTGTAAGTAATTACCTTTATTTAGGAGTTTTTACTTATATTAATTTAATCACTCATTTGCGTGTTTAAGTAATTTCCTAAATGATAACATATGTAACAATCCTTACTTATTTTACATCTTAAGTAGTTGCATCGTTATCTAGGTAATAACGTAACTTCATGTTTTGTTAATTGCCCATTCCCTTAATTACTTAATGCCTTACCTATGAAATTAAGTATTTCAGTAATTGAATTACTTATTAACAAGCGAAAAACTCGATTTACGCGAGAAATTAATTAGTAATCCAATCGATCACTTCATTATTTTCTAAAAATTCTTGCTTGAAAATCATACCTCCTAAATTTTCTAAAAAAAAAAAAAAATACAAGCTCCAGAAATCTCTCCTTAGTTTCCGTGTTCCCTAATTCCTATAACCTTTCGTATTTCAAATGGAAAACTCCTTTCTGTTTGTCTGTCTGTCTGATTATCTTTGGTTGCATTCCTCCTTTCATTTATTCTTTTTCCCTTCTTTGTCTCTTTATTCTTGATCCCTTCACTTCCCAGTTCCACCGGCCCCTGAATTAAAGCGAGAGAGAGAGAGAGAGAGAGAGAGAGAGAGAGAGAGAGAGAGAGATATTATTCGTTTAATTCTAAAGGCTTTCTTAGTCAACGAGAGAGAGAGAGAGAGAGAGAGAGAGAGAGAGAGAGAGAGAGAGAGAGAGAGAGAGAGAGAGAGAGAGAGAGAGAGAGATGGATATTCGTTTAATTCTTATGGTTGCCTAAGGCAACGAGAGAGAGAGAGAGAGAGAGAGAGAGAGAGAGAGAGAGAGAGAGAGAGAGAGAGAGAGAGAGAGAGATTCGTTTTAATTCTTAATGCTGTCTAAGGCAACGCAGAGAGAGAGAGAGAGAGAGAGAGAGAGAGAGAGAGAGAGAGAGAGAGAGAGAGAGAGAGAGAGAGGTGGATATTCGTTTAATTCTAAAGGCTTTCTTAGTCAACGAGAGAGAGAGAGAGAGAGAGAGAGAGAGAGAGAGAGAGAGAGAGAGAGATGGATATTCGTTTAATTCTTATGGTTGCCTAAGGCAACGAAGAGAGAGAGAGAGAGAGAGAGAGAGAGAGAGAGAGAGAGAGAGAGAGATCGTTTTAATTCTTAATGCTGTCTAAGGCAACGAGAGAGAGAGAGAGAGAGAGAGAGAGAGAGAGAGAGAGAGAGAGATAGAGAGAGTGGATATCGTTTAATTCTAAAGGCTTTCTTAGTCAACGAGAGAGAGAGAGAGAGAGAGAGAGAGAGAGAGAGAGAGAGAGAGAGAGAGAGAGAGAGAGAGAGAGATGGATATTCGTTTAATTCTTAAGGTTACCTAAGGCAACGAGAGAGAGAGAGAGAGAGAGAGAGAGAGAGAGAGAGAGAGAGAGAGAGAGAGAGAGAGAGAGAGAGAGATCGTTTTAATTCTTAATGCTGTCTAAGGCAACGAGAGAGAGAGAGAGAGAGAGAGAGAGAGAAAGAGAGAGAGAAAGATGGATATTCGTTTAATTCTTAAGGCTGCCTAAGGCAACGAGAGAGAGAGAGAGAGAGAGAGAGAGAGAGAGAGAGAGAGAGAGAGGTTCGTTTTAATTCTTAATGCTGTCTAAGGCAACGAGGCAGAGAGAGAGAGAGAGAGAGAGAGAGAGAGAGAGAGAGAGAGATGGATATTCGTTTAATTCTTAAAGCTGCCTAAGGCAACGAGAGAGAGAGAGAGAGAGAGAGAGAGAGAGAGAGAGAGAGTGGATATTCGTTTAATTCTTAATGCTAAGGCAACGAGAGAGAGAGATATTCGTTTAATTCTTAATGCCGTCTAAGACAACGAGAAGAGAGAGAGAGAGAGAGAGAGAGAGAGAGTTTGGAATGCGACATTGCAGAATCTCATCTGATTCCCCCGACTCTTCTTAAGCTCTTTATATTCTTTCTCCAACGTTTTTTGTCTTCTTAGTCTCTCCTCTCTCTCTCTCTCTCTCTCTCTCTCTCTCTCTCTCTCTCTCTCTCTCTCTCTCTCTCTCTCTCTCTCTCTCTGCCTTCGCCTTTCTCCGTTATTCCACTCACGCCCGAAATGTAAGCACCCTTGAACTGCTTCGTGAAGAAAAAGTGAAAGAAAATACTTGCCGTATTATCAAGCATTAACTTGAATTAGTCCCCCTCGAAGCTAAGACTCGAGCACCGTCGAGAAAGGGGGAGGGGGGAGGTTGTGGGCCCCCAGAGAGGGAGTGGTGGGAAGGATAAAAGAGGGGGCATGTCTTTTCATCCAAAAGAACCCCCAAGTCGAGAGAGAGAGAGAGAGAGAGAGAGAGAGAGAGAGAGAGAGAGAGAGAGAGAGAGAGAGAATGCTTATGGTTCTCGACGAATAAGCTTGGTCTTTTATCCTCAATTTTTTTCTCTCTCCAATAATTTAGGTTTATTGCATCTCTCTCTCTCTCTCTCTCTCTCTCTCTCTCTCTCTCTCTCTCTTCTCTCTCTCTCTCTCTCTCTCTCTCTGTATATATACATATATACTGTACATGTATAACTGAATCACGAAAATATGGAACGTGATGAATATATTTTGAGTTTATAAATATATATGTATAAATATATTAAATATATATATATATATATATATATATATATATATATATATATATATATATATATATATAATTATATCTATATAACGTCCACTTACAAGAAGCGGCTGACAGCTGTGTCTTCGTGATTGTGTTGCATATTGATGTACGATCTATACATCTTTAGGACATCTGACAAACTCTGACATGGGGTATTTACACCTGCCAAGACCTCTGACAAATTCTGGCAAAACGCTCACGGTTTCTCCAAGGTATCTGACAAAATATATCATGACCTCTAACGCCTAAGCATCTGATTAAGAGTTAGATTTTGAGAAAATCATGAAGTTACAATAAAATTTTCAAATGTTATTCTCTCCAGGAAAAAAAAAAAGAGAAGTTCAGCAACATCAGGTACGGTCATTAACTGGGTGGGTGACCGGTGATAAGCACCAGGTAGTTACTTCGGCTACACAATGTTCACTCCATCGGTGATATTAAATGCCACTGGGTCTGGTCAGTACCCGGGTGGGTGAAACGAATAGCAGGTAGCAATACATTCATCATAGGTGATTACTAGTGGTGGCAGAGGCATGAGGCTCGCAACCCCATCCCCAAAATATCGCCGCTGAGCAACTTGGAGCCACAATGAAATATCCCATTCAGAAAACCTACCCGGATACTTAAAGTTAAGTATCCATTCCAACTATTAGCCTGTGATCCAATTAGTGAAGTCATTACATCCACTTTTGGAGTCATTAGGGACTTTCACTTCAGCATTTTCGTTTAATTGGGGGCTGGTGGGGGGAGGGGGAATAAGAAACCGAATACACACACACACACACACACACACACACACACACACACACACACACACGTCCATACAGCCAGCAAAGAAAGCCACCGAACAACTCACGTATGAATGGTATTGCAGCTGAATAACAGATTCCGGGAATACCTGAACTTCTCGTTGTTATTTCTTTCCTTCCTTCCATCTTTATTCCTTATTCCGTTTGCTGAGTAAATAGGGAGACCTTTACGCAGAAAGGAGCAAAAAGGGTGGAGGTTTTGAGTACGCGTTCTCAGATCTCGGTTATTAAATCTGGTGTATAATTACCCCCCCCCCCCAACCTCCCTTTGCGGGGCGCAATGTAGGCAGTACTACTTACTGTACTGTTCTATCCATTTTAGGGACTGCGAGTCATCGTTTTTCTCAACTATCTTTCAAACTAATTATTTGATCGAAATGGTACTTTGACACAGTGTACAAGACACCTCCCGCTAATTTTTGGTAATATGGTGCATTGTCAAGCGGTTTTAGTTAAGGCGTTTACTCTTGACTTACATGGTGTTGCCAAGCATCGCCAAACTATGCATTCGAACGTCCTTTATCCCCATCCCGTCCCTCCCTCTCCGTTTCCCTCCTCATCCCTCCCTCAACCCTCTTTCCTCGCCTCCCCATCTCCGCTCCCCCTTTCCTGTCTATGGGAGATAGCGGACGTTCGATTGCGCAGTTTAGTACTGCTGACTCATGCGACTTTGCATTTCAAAGAGTAAACGCCTCAACTAACACCTTTTGACAATGCACTATATTGCGAAAAATTAGCGGGAGGTGTCTTGTACCCTGTGTCAAAGTACCATTTCGATCAAATAATCAGTTTGAAAGGTATTTGAGAAAAAGATGACTCGCGGTCTCTGAAATGGATAGCACAGGTGTCTTTGTAGCGTCCATACAGGCCAAGCTGCCTCGCGCTCTGCCTTATCCCGTCCGTTCGTTAACTGTCTTTTCTCGCTTTCCTTTGTGGTTTATCGAGAGGTTGCCTTATCCTTATATTTTTCTTTAACTTCAGCCTCCAGCCGTAGTGGCTTATCTGGAGGATGTTGTGTTTTGCATGGCTCGTAGGTCTTCGTTGACCGGTCGGTACCGTTCTCGGCTGGCATTCTGCAGAGCCCGCGTTCGATTCTCCGGCCGGCCAATGAAGAATTAGAGGAATTTACTTCTGGCGATAGAAATTCATTTCTGGGAATAATGTTGTTCGGATTCCACAATAAGCTGTAGGTCCCGTTGCTAGGTAACCAATTGGTTCTTAGCCACGTAAAATAAGTCTAATCCTTCGGGCCAGTCCTCTCTAGCAGAGCTGTTAATCAGCTCCTCAGTGGTCTGGTTAAACTAAGGTATACT
>NC_089794.1:18892602-18907602 GCF_040412425.1 Macrobrachium rosenbergii
TATATATATATATATATATATATATATATATATATATATATATATATATATATATACACACACATATATATATATATATATATATATATATATATGTATATTGTCTACTGTCCGGATACAGAATTATCCGGAAACTGAGATACTTCACATTAAAGAGAGTAACCATTAAAGGTTAATAACAGAAAGGAATTTGTACCTAACCGGACATACAAAGATCATATTCTTGAGAGAATGTATGTATTCGTATCCGGATATGACACGGTTAAGATGGGATCTAAGCTTAGAAATGTCTCAAGTCATAGCGCTGTCCGGTTGAGATGGAATTTTAACAAAGATATTCATATCCGGATATCATGAGTTTAAGAATGTTATTGGAAACATACTCATTTGCTGAGATTTTCCGGTTATGACGCCATCACGATACTGTCCTTTCCAAGTTAACGGACATATTCATATCCGGACATCATATACCCATTTACTGATACATTCCGGTTGCGAAGTCATCAAGATATTGTCCTTTCTATATTAACGGACATATTCACATCTGGACATCATATACTCATTTACTGATGCATTCCGGTTATCAAAACATTATCCTTTCTGTATCCGGACATCACTGATTACAAGGAATTAATTTCTAGGTCAGGTACCGATTTCGGGATCCTGTCCGGTAAAAAAAATGTATTTAACACTCATTTCTTTGGTGCTAATGAATAAAGAAAAGTCAACTGCGTCTTCTTAAAGCCTCCTGGGGAAAACTACGCTACTACATAACAAAGTTATGTAATGCTCATTTATTTATTATTCTTCTGCTTATATCTGCTATTCGTTTAAGAAGATTACTTCGTTAAGAAGACACAATTGATTTTTCTTTCTTCATTAGCACCAAAGAAATAACTTTACAATAGAAGTACAAGGTGACATGCAGTACGAAATATAGGGCGAGTCAATGTGAGCCTGTCTTCTTATATCAACCCACAATTGGTGAGGCTTGCAACCTCACGCCTTCTTCTTTGTGCCTTAGCCGCTCCTTCTCTCTTCTCTGCTGTCTTTACTTCTCTTAAAGAGGAGTCTGCTTTTAGTGGCCATACCCAAATCCGGTTAAGAGAAAGGCATTTACGGCTAAGAAACCCATTCCCACAGTATTTATAGTATCATTCTAATAAAAGGGAATTTCAAGTCAAGACACACGAAGCACATATACAGTCCGCTTAGGAAGGCGCCTCAATTTAAGAATGGGGAATTCCGAGAAGAATTCCCATTCCCGGATCCTGTCCGGGTAACAAATGTGTCCCCATTTCATAAATACATTCATATGTAGATGTATTCTGGCCAAGCAAGACATTCATTTTCATATATTGCCCGGTTATGTAAGTGTGCCATTTTGCCACACTTGCATAGACAAGAGTATTTTCCTGTTAATTCAAACACTACGTTTTAGTTTTCTGAAAAGAAAACTATTGCACCGGCTTTCTTTGTCCGTCCGCACTTTTCTCTGTCCGCACTTTTTTCTCTCCGCCCTCAGATCTGAAAATACTATTGAGGCTAGAGGGCTGCATATTGGTATGTTGATCATCAACCCTCCAATCATCAAACATACCAAATTGCAGCCCTCTAGCCTCCTCAGTAGTTTTTATTTTATTTGAAGTTAAAGTTAGCCATAATCGTGCATCCGGCAACGATATAAGCCAGGCCACCACCGTGCCGTGGTTAAAGTTTCATGGGCCGCGGCTCATACAGCATTATACGGACACCACCGAAGATAGATCTATTTTCGGTGGCCTTGATTATACGCTGTAGCGGTTGTACAGAAAAGTCGATTGCGCCTAAGAAGCTTCGGCTCATTTTTTACTTGCTTTTAGAATGTGTCCGGTTAAGATGGCGGCACCCATTTGCGCATTTTAGAAAGCCTCTCTTTTCAGCGGTCATCTCCACAAACCCCATTTCGTTCGGAGACGATTTCGACACGAAGGCATCTCCGTCCGGATGCCTACTTCCACAACTCGTCCGGTTAAGGAGGCATCACTGCTTACCGGATGTTTACATATCCGGACATCATCATGGTCGTCCTTCCGGTTAAGGAGGTCTGTGCTGACCGGACACTTTCAAATCCGGACGTCATCGTCAACATCGTCCATCCGGTTAAGGAGGTCTCTGTTAATCGGACACTTCCAAAACCGGACGTCATTATCAACATCGTCCATCCGGTTAAGGAGGTCTCTGTTTAATCGGACACTTCCAAAACCGGACATCCTCATCGCCAACATCGTCTACCCGGTTATGAAAGTGTCTCTGTTGACCGGACACTTCCAAATCCGGACATCCTAATCAACATCGTCTACCCGGTTATGGAGGTGTCTCTGTTAACCGGACGCTTCTAAATCCGGACATCATCATCATCATCGTCTACCCGGTTATGGAAGTGTCTTTGTTGACCGGACACTTCCAAAACCGGACATCCTCATCAACATCATCCACCCGGTTATGGAGGTCTCTGTTAATCGAGCAATTCCAAATCCGGACGTCATCATCATCATCATCTTCGCCCATCCGGCAATGGAGGTGTTTCTGGTAACCGAACGCTTCCAGTCCCGGACACCTCTATCACCATGTTCGTCCATCCGGTTAAGAAAGCGTCTCAACTTACCGGACATGTCCCATTCAGAAGCTCTTAAATAATAAGCGAGGACGATTTCGTGTGTCCTCACTCCAGTGCAGCAAAGGCACCCGGGACCCGCCCCCCTCCTTTGCCCCCACTCCAGGGGTAGGGCCTGGATGGCAGGGAGGGGTGGGGCATACCACTAAGGATCAATATAGTTTACTGCGGTGTAAATATTGAAGGTTGTTCGAGAGCAGCAGAAGGAGGAGGAGGAGGAGGAGGAGGAGGAGGAGGAGGAGGAGGAGGAGGAGGAGTGGGGGGAAGCAATGAATGAAGGAGATGAAGAGGTGAACGTTTAAGAATAAAAACGCTGATGAGAAAGGACGAGGTTGAGGTGAAGAAAGAGGAAAAGAAAGTACAGGAAAAGCAGAAAACTCTCACTAGCAAAAGGTGGAGGAGGGAAAGAAAGGTTGAGGAGAAAGGAGGAGGAGGAGAAAGAAGAATGATGAGGAGAATGATTGAGAAAAGAAGAAAACACTGAGGAATAAAAGGTGGCGACGAAATGCTGGAGAAGAGAATACAACAGAAAGGACAGTAAAAGACTAAAGTTATCTAGATCACCTGTAGCCGTTTCCCCCTTAGAAGGGATAATCCCCCCAGACGTCAGCTTCTTGGGGATGAAGCTCCTAAACCCACACCCTTCATCACCCTTTCTGCAACCAATAATAGTCGACTAACCATCAGGTACATAGCTCACTCCCTCGGTATATCAGGACGCAATGAATTTCCCAGGAAACCGTTCCACAGGGAACAACCCGCCCCCCGGGGGATTAATTTCGGGGTTTCCCATGACAATGGAACCGAAGGAGCAACTTCAAGATTGCTCCTAATTAGTGAGAAAAAATAATTAAACCCGATTTAGGATTTAATTGAGGTCTCTTGGAAGGAAGTCGTTTTTTTTTTTACTTTAGCTGTTCAGTTCATTAGAGTTTTAAACACTAAAATCTGTTTTGTGTCGCCTTTCATAATTAATGTAATAAGATTCAAAAGATCTCCAAATTCAATTTTATTATACCTTTTTTCATGACTTACTTTAATACTTTGAATCGTCTTTCAATATACAGTATACTTTTTTTCATATCTTTCTTTAATCCTTTAAATCGTCATTCAACACACACACACACACACACACACACACACACACACATATATATATATATATATATATATATATATATATATATATATATATATATATATATATATATATATATTATATATATATACATATATATGTATGTATGCATATATATATATATATATATATATATATATATATATATATATATATATATATATATATATATATGTGTGTGTGTGTGTGTTCTAAACATCGTAAATCGTTAGGTAAAATTTATCAAAATAATAATTTGATGATAAGAACTTAAGAGAACTTAATTAAATTGTGCTGTCTTAAGAAACAGATTTTGGTGTAAAGAGCTGATATACATATACATATATATATATATATATATATATATATATATATATATATATATATATATATATATATATATACATATAGATATATATATATATATATATATATATATACATACATATACATATCGTAGGCCAACAAATACGTCGTTGATGAAGAACAAAATAAAAAACAAAGTTCTCAGAACACTATCCCGTGAAAAAAATAACAATATGATATTAGAGAAGACACGAAAAAAAACCGCCTCTTTTACATGACATGAATCTTGGACACAACGTTCAGAGCACCGAAATCCACCTTAATCCTTTTCGCATCTAAAATGGATCCGTTTTTCTCAATCTCCTCAAAGCTCCGACAACCGCAACGTCAGCAAAAACGGTCATCGAACGACTCCGGATTAGGAAGCAACAAAGAAACAAAGGAGGAACGAAGAAAGAAACACAGAAGGAACAAAGAAAGAGCAACTGCAGGACAAAGAAAGGCAATTAAGCTCCTCCATTATGGCGTGGCAATTTTTAGGGTCGATCACTTTGCCATTCTGGTAATTGATAGATAAATCTTTTCGTTTCGTAATTCGCCAGATAAATAATCGCAGTTGGTGTCTTGATCGCTTTATGGATTCGACTTCACCCACATCTTCTTTAGTGGGATTAAGGTCCTACCCAGAAATCCTTAAAATGGTAATTAGAAGGATCCTTAAAATGGTAACTAGGAGGATCCTTAAAATGGTATTCAGAAAAATCCTTAAAATGGTAATTAGAAGAATCCTTCCAGTGGTAACTAAAAGGATCCTTCAAATGGCGTCTTCAAGGATCCTTAAAATGGGAATTAAAAGAATCCTTAAAGTGGTATGTAGAAGAATCCATAAAACAGTATAAAAATCCATAAAATGGTATCTGGAAAAATCCTTAAAATTGTATTTAGAAGATTCCATAAAATGGTATCTACAAGAATCCTTACAATGGTATTTAGAAGAATCCTTAAAATCGTGATTAGAAGAATCTTTAAAGTGGTAACTGGAAGAATCCATAAAATGGTATCTAGAAGAATCCATAAAATGGTACCTAAAAGAATCTTTAAAATGGCATCTAGAAGAATCCTTAAAACTGTATTTAGAAGATTCCTTAAAATAGCGATTAGAGAACCCTTAAAATGGTAACTAGAAGAAATCTTACAATATTTAGAAGGATCCTTAAAATGGTAATTATATGAATCCTTAAAATTATATTTAGAAGAATCCTTAAAGTGTTAATTATAAGATTCTTTGAAATGGTAACTGGAAGAATCCATACTACGGTATCTAGAAGAATCCTTAAAATGGTATTAAGAAGAATCCTTAAAATTTTAATTATAAGAATCCTTGAAATGGTAATTGGAAGAATCCTTAAAATGGACTGCTGTCTTCTGATTAGTAAAGTTAAATAAATAGAAGTTAGGTTTCAGGTGTTAGGGAAGATGGGTCTCACTTCATATAGTTTTCCTCTGTTTATTAATAATTGGTTTTTTAGGGTTACTACATTCTGCCAGTAACTATTTTAGAGAAGAAAATGGTTACAAACTGGGGTAATTTAATATAAGAATACTCTGTATTCTTAAATAAAACTGCAAATAAACTGGTAACTGAAATCTGGCGTTCATTTTCCGTGGAGTTTTCATCCCTCAGTAAAGAGCCGTGGTGATGTAGGTCAGGACACGTTCCGGCGTGCGTCGTAATTTTATTATTATTATTATTATTATTATTATTATTATTATTATTATTATTATTATTATTATTATTATTATTATTATTATTATTATTAAGCAAAAGACGTGCTCATATCAAACAAAACTAAAAACAAAACTCAGAAATTTTCAGTCCAAAATTCTTGCCGTTTCCCTAAACAAAACTAAGCGCCAAAAACTCATTCTACCAAAGAGCCCAGGCTACTGAAAGCGCAAACGACAACATAAAAAAAATAGTTAAAAAAAAACAAAAGCACTACAATCTGACGAAAACCGGGACCCGATAATTCACGCGGATCAAAAACCATCCCTCAAGAGTTTATGTCCTCGCCTTGACAAAAGACCAGAGCTACTGCATCTAAAAGCAATGACAAATAGGACATAAAACTCGTATAAAAAAACAAAAAAATAAAAAAAACAAGAGACAACGGACTCGTTAGTATCGAGTCCTTGTGAAATATGGCGACTGTTTGCATTGATGGTTTTACGAACACGTCGGCGTAAATTTATTGATCGCTCAGGCGATGGATTTACGAGTTTTATGATGCTTGGAGTTGCTTGGAGAATGATTGAGGGGATTGGTCTATAAAATAGAATAAAGATGAGTGAAAGGAATATTCTACAAGATAGAAGATAGAGGGGCGAGCTTATTCTAAATGGACAGTTAAGAATTCCCTTGTTAAGCGAGTATTCTGCCTATAACCTAAAAGAAAAATGTATGATTTTATCATAAGAGAATTATTCTGCCTATGCTAAAAAAAAAAAAAAGGATCGTATTCCATGTGATCTTGACTAGGCTTGCTCTAAATATTGACTGATTTATGGTCAATAAAACTTTCGTCGCATCATGTAGGTTACTGACGCCCAAATATTGGGATAGTAGGAAAATTTCATATACAAAGTAAGTTTTAAAAATAAATTATATATATAATCATGCTTTTGTAAAAATATATATATTGGACAAACACACATACCATACAACTATTCTTTAGGACGTCTAAGAATTCTAATCTAAAGGAAAAGGGGTTACACAGATTTTAAGAGAGACAGAGAGACAGACAGACTCCGGAGAAAGGGATGTCTATTCTAAAAGAAAGAATGAAAGTATTATTCTAACAAGTCACTACTCGAAAACTTTCGAGTTTTGATCCCAGTAATTATAGAAAACATCATCTCTCTCTCTCTCTCTCTCTCTCTCTCTCTCTCTCTCTCTCTCTCTCTCTCTCTCTCTCTCTCTCTCAACATCCACTTGCATCGAACCCTTATTAAAATATGGACGGACTGCCATTGGATATATATACATATATATGCATATACATATGCTGTATATACATACATACATATAATATATATATATATATATATATATATATATATATATATATATATATATATATATATATATATATATATATATATATATATATATATATATATATATATATATATATAATTTGGATTCAAATATAAATAAGTAAAATTAATCATTAAATAAAAATGAATATGTGAAGTTCATAAAAAATTAATAAGTATAATAAAAAAGAAATAACATCACACTAAACCTAATATCTTATAAAAACTAACAAACTTTATCCATACATTTTATATAAATAAAGGTAAATATAAAATATATATATATATATATATATATATATATATATATATATATATATATATATATATAAATATATGTGTGTGTGTGTGTGTGTGTACACTGTACATAACCAACACAAACAATAACGAATAAAACTCACTGAGAATAAGATTAATAAATAAATGTAAATAAACCCAAGATCAATAAATAAACTTGAAGAAATATATACATGTAAGAAACAGAAATACATGACAAACCCTCCATTCCCGCCATCTCCAGCACCACCAATATTTTGGCCTCCAAATTCCTACCTCAGAGTTATGGGGAAAACATTCAATTACCTTATCACTTTCCTCAAAAGTGATCTCTCCCCCTAATTGCGTGCAGGCGGTGTGAAATAGACACCAAGCCGAGCCTCGTGGGTAAGTATTATGCCAGTCGAGTTATACCTTCATCTTGGATGTCCTTAAAAATGATTTTCTTTTAACTTGAAGGCTTCAGACTTTATCTACAAGATGGGTGAAGCTACAAGACTTACATGCTCTGTAGATGTGTCAGTGAAGAATTTGTTAAAAGAAATTTTAGGAGGGAAGGTGACTGGTTGGCTGTCGAAACTGGGCTGAGACAAGAATATTTTAAGGCTAGACTCCAGATTTGGGGTGAAGTTACAAGACTTAGGCCACATGTTCTGTAGATATGTCAGTGAGGCATCTCTGTGCGAAGCATTTGTTAATGATATTCTATGTGTTAGAGTGACTGGCTTGGTGTCGAAACTGGGCTGAGACAAGGACATTTAAAGACTAGACTCCAGATTTGGGATGAAGTTACAAGACTCACGTGTTCTGTAAATATCTTAATCAGGCAGCTCAGTATGCATAATGTTATACAGTTTTTAGGCGTGAGAGTGACTGGTTTGGTATAAAAATTGGGCTGAGACAATGACATTTTAAGGCTAGACTCCGGATTGTATTTGCAAGCGGGTAGAGTTTCATGCCTTACACACACCTTGGAGAACCCAAACTCTTACAGGGAGAGGCTCTAGATTTGATTTACAAAGAGGTGAAGGTGCAAGCTGCTCATTTTCCTAAAGCATTTCAAAGACTTCTTTAAGGGGATGTTCTATTAGTGACATTCCAAGGGTGAGGTTGCAAGCCTCACACGCACCTTGGAGATCTCGAAGACTCTTTTGGTGTGGGAGACAAGATTTTAATTATAATACAGTAAGGTTGCAAGCCAAATATTTTTTTTTTACTATTAAACTTCAGACGCCTTATAAAGGTAAGTTTCCGAACCGATGTATAGTGGGTGAGGTTGCAAGCCTCGCATGTTTCGTAGACATATTAGACTACTTTGAAGGAGAGGCTCAAGGCTGCAAATACTGGAAATACGGTAAGAGTGAAGCTGCAACACTCACATGATCCTTGGCCATCTCAAACTTAGTTTCCCATAAAATTCTATAAAACCTGAAATGTGACATTTCAATAACATAATAAAGAAAACTATATCTTTAAAATGTTTCAAAATGTGTTTTGCATAATACAAATGCGATTCCATAAAACTATAAAAGTTTGTATTCTAAAAAATTCAAAGACACATTCTCTATAAAAATTGTAAACAAGTGTTCTATATAAAATTTTAAAAAATTTTTCAATAAAAATTCACGAACCAAAACGCTATGAAATTTGTTAAAATAACTTTACATATCTTTATAAATTTCATTTTATAAAAGCCTCCAAGAAAGCCTTTATAAATTCCTCAAAAAAAGAAAAAGAAAAAATACCCCAATGAGGTGATTACAGTGTTTCCTTTGTGTGAGGAAAAAATACACCGTTCTTCGCCAAAGAATGTAATTAATAACATCTGGCTAGAACAAAAAAAAATGGGTTTTCTCGTAATGATCCAATTTATGGCGTAATGTATAGCGTCTTCCAAAATAGGATAGAGTCGACGTCCCCCACGCGAGAGTGACCTCAACACTAGGGGGATATAGAGGCTATTTTTGTATATCTCACAAAAAAAACAAGTCATCTGAGATGACGTGCAAATTTGGGCCTTCCGTACGCTTGCCATAAAGGTGATTCTGAGAGAGAGAGAGAGAGAGAGAGAGAGAGAGAGAGAGAGAGAGAGAGAGAGAGAGAGAGAGAGAAAAGAGAGAGAGAGAGACTTCCATTAAAATCGTTCTGTTCTAATTTTAAAATCTCCAAAGAGATCTAATTATTCTTGTTTGAAAACTGCCATGCAGATCTGGTTATTAATATTTTAAAACCACCAGGCTGGTCTGGTTATTCCTGTTTTGAAACCACCAGGCAGATGTGGTTGGTTACACCTATTTTAAAACTACCATGCAGATCTGGTTAGTCCTGTTTTAAAACTACCAGGCAAATCTGGTTATTACTGTTTTAATACAAGGCAGATCTAGTTATTCCTATTCTAAAACTACCAGGCAGACCTGGTTATTTCTATTTGAAAACTGCAATCCATATCTGATTATTCCTATTTTAAAACCACAATGCATATCTGGCTATTACTATTTCAAAACTACCTTGCAGATCTGGTTATTAATGTTTTAAAACTACCAGGCTGGTCTAGTTATTCCTGTTTTGAAACTATCAGGCAGATGTGGTTGGTTACACATATCTTAAAACTACCATGCAGACATGGTTATTTATATTTCAAAACTACCAGGCAGATCTGGTTATTCCTACTCCAAAACTACCACGTAAATCTGGTTATCCCTATTTAAAACTGCCAGGAAAATCTCGTTATTCCTATTTTAAAACTACCATGCAGATCTGGTTACTACTGTTTTAATACAAGGCAGACCTGGTTATTCCTATTCTAAAACTACCATGCAGATCTGGTTATTCCTATTTTAAAACTACCAGGCAGATCTGGTTAGTCCTGTTTTAAAACTACCAGGCAGATCTGGTTAGTCCTGTTTTAAAACTACCAGGCAGATCTGGTTATTCCTATTTTAAAACTACCAGGCAGATCTGGTTAGTCCTGTTTTAAAACTACCAGGCAGATCTGGTTATTCCTATCTCAATACTACCAGGCAGATCTAGTTATTAATGTTTTAAAGCTACCAGGCAGAACTGGTTATTCCTATATTAAATCTGCCAGGCAGATCTAGTTATTCCTATTTTAAAACTACCGGCAGATCTCGTTATTACTGATTTGGCTATTCCTATTTAATAGCCTTCGAAGGGACTCAGCTATTTCTATTTAAAAACTCCAAAGAAATCTGGCAATGCGTATATATATATTATATATATATATATATATATATATATATATATATATATATATATATATATATATATATATATATATAAAACTAGCTGACCAACCCGGCGTTGCCCAGAAAAACTCTGAATGACATTCAGTAAGCTCTCTCTCTCTCTCTCCTCCCTAACACCCCCTCTCCTCTCACTCTCTCCCAACACACCCATTCACTATCATAAAATTCAACAACCTTGTATTCACGATCAAGTTTACCTGTCATTTCCTCTGTCAATTCATCGAAACTGCCGTTAAAACTTACATGTAGACAAAGTTTGTGGACGGAGACAGTCCGCTCACCGGAACGGATGAACTGATGGTATTACCGAAATAATTTCCGACAGACTGACAAGTAATTGCACATGCGGACAGGTTAGCGCCAATTTCGTGACAGTTTGCCCCTGTATTTCATCTGGGAAGTATCCCAAGACTCTCTGATCAGATTATGAATAAATTATGCATGGACGTTATTCATTTCACTGTTAGAGAGAGAGAGAGAGAGAGAGAGAGAGAGAGAGAGAGCCCTTCTGCCCAAAAAAAGGTAGTTTTATTCATTCTCTTGAGTCCTCTCGTAAAATGAGATTAATGACATTCTTCTTCTCCTCCTCCTCCTCCTCTTGCTCACCTGCTCGTCTCTCACGCTAATCATTCGGTGGCTGATTAAAGAACATTTTCTTAATTAATCGTCATCTTATTCACTTTCTATTAGCAATTAATGTACCTCTGTGTAATCCAATATGAAAGAAAAGGGGGTTTTTATCTAAATCTTTGGTGTCATGAAGGTCAATCAGGTAAATTAATATGGTATGGGTAACGGGGATATATATATATATATATATATATATATATATATATATATATATATATATATATATATATATATATATATATATATATATATATATAATAAATATATTTATATATTTATACACAATATATATACAACAGGGGTGACTATAGTTAAACTAAAAACAATAGTCAGTACGCGTTATACTTTAACTCTTGAGTTACAGATGAATGCCTTTTACATAAAGCTTCCACATTTTCCGCTTCATACACCTACACAGAGAGCTAATCAGCGATGTGTCGGCCCCGCCTACATACACTGCACCATTTAGCTCCATCTTGCATAGAATCACGTTTCCTACATATTAGGGCCCTGTCTTTCCAGTGTATCTGTCACTTTGTATATCTTCTCGTCCATTTTCCAAACACTTTCAAACTATGTATTTTTCACCATCCTATCGTCCTCCATTCTTTCCACATGATCAAGCCATCTCAAAACGCTCCAAGCCATTCCCTCACCAACGTTAAGTTTTTGTCACTTTTTAGTTTTCTGAAAAGAAAACTATTTTGCCGGCTTTGTCTGTCTGTCCGCACTTTTTTCTGTCTGCCCTCAGATCTTAGAAACTATTGAAGCTAGAGGGGTACAAATTGGTATGTTGATCATCCACTCTCCAATCATCAAACATACCAAGTTGCACCCAACTAGCCTCAGAATTTTTTATTTTAGTTAAGATTAAAGTTAGCCATAATCGTGTTTCTCGCAACGCAGCAACACAGGCCACCACGGCCGACTGCGAATTTCATGGGCCGCGGCTCATATAGCACTTCTTCATATTTACTCTCAGTTTTCTCCTCTTGCAAAAATTTTCAACTGCTCTCAATCATATACAAACAGCATTCCAAACTCTAGAAACATCCCATTTCCTTATTGCAAAGTTTCCATCTATGATTACAATACACAGCCGAGGAGTCGCATCTCACACTTGTCTGAGTGCCACTTTGACACCAAACATGTCGCTCTCCTCTCTATATAAATTAACACATGGGTCAATTCAAGAGCCACTTTTACACCAAACAAGTCACTCTCCTGTCTATATAAATTAAAACATGGGTCAATTCAAGAGCCACTTTTACACCAAACAAGTCACCCAATGTCTATATAAATTAAAACATAGGTCAATTCAAGAGCCACTTTTACACCAAACAAGTTACTCTCCTGTCTATGTAAATTGACACACGGGTCAATTCAATCATAAATTGTAAACAGACGGAACAAAATTAATTATCCTCTATATTTACCAAGACCCTTAACATAATACATATTGCCTCTCCACTGATTGCACTAAAACTTGATCCATATCTAAATCAAACTCACATTTCCCTTATCAGTTCTACCATCAAAATTCTACCATACACCTTCCACTATTTACAACTTAATGTAATTGATTATTTCTCTAATCTATTCGTTTGGAAGCTTTCCCTCTTCCAAACAAACCTTACGCACCCAGGTCAGCCACTCATTCCCGTTTTTATCACCACACCGAAGCATCATATCCTCAAGAATACCTTTACAATTACAATATATATATATATATATATATATATATATATATATATATATATATATATATATATATAGTGTGTTAAGGATCTGTGGTAAATATAAAGGATAATTAATTTTGTTCAGGCCGTTTGCAACTTAGCATTGAATTGACCCATGTGTTAAATTTATATATATATAATATATATATATATATATATATATATATATATATATATATATATATATATATATATATATATATATATATATATATATTATATATATATATATATATTATATATATATATATATATATATATATATATATATATATATATATATATATATTATATATATATATATATATATATATATATATATATATATATATATATATATTTATATATATATATATCAATCGAACGACTTATTTGTGATCCCAAATAATCACAGAAAAACAAAGATTATATTCCATTTTAAGTCATGGAATTCATTATTAAAAATGTTTCAAATAATGAAATAATCATATAATTACAGTGATTTAATCAGTTTTAAGCACCACAGCAATCCCGACTTGGTAGTGTACTGCGTCTAATAATTACTAACATCAAGATATCGAAGGGGAGCCGGTATGGGGTGCTCTCCTCACCCCTTTTCACCCCAAATCACACCCAATCTATCTATTAATCTTAGGGGCTATGGAGATAACAATCGTTATCTCCAATAATGAAGAGATATGTCCCAATCTAAAAAGTCCTTAGGACTTCAATGGAGTGCTCTTAAAGGGTATATCACTTTCACCCACTTTTCAACCTCCCCCCAAAAAAAGTCATCCCACTCTTATTATCTTCTGAGGGATGTGGGGGAGGGAGGAGGAAAGGATGGAGGATGGGGGAGGGAGGAGGAAAGGATGGAGAATGGGGGAGGGAGCAGTGTTTGGCGGGGGTGGCGCACAGAGATAATTTGTAATGGTCCCCAAAATGCTGAGTGATTCGTTTCTGAGCCATTCATCCCTTCGTTTTCTATGAGCGGGAGGTTGCCCAGGATGCCGAGGGGGAACCACGCTAGTCTCCGTTTTCTATACATTAAAGTTGAGTCCCCAATAGCTGAAAGACCTCCTTCTCTCTCTCTCTCTCTCTCTCTCTCTCTCTCTCTCTCTCTCTCTCTCTCTCTCTCTCTCTCTCTCTCTCTCTCGTTCCCCGCCCCCTTTTCTCGGTCTGGTTTTTTCTTTTTTTTTTGACGGGGCGGAGGGAGATGTCCCTGGGTAACCGTCCTTGGATTATGGGGCGTCCCTCGACGTGCAGGACCGCTCAAGAATGAGTCTTTTTTTTCAGTTATGAATAATTTTGATTCTTAGTCAAATTTTTTTTTCCTGGGGGAGAAAGGGAAGGGAGGGGGTTAAAAGCTCGATCGTATTTTCAAGAGAGAGAGAGAGAGAGAGAGAGAGAGAGAGAGAGAGAGAGAGAGAGAGTGTCCCTGGCTTGTTGCCGAATACGGGAGTGAAATATCCTTATCTGAATGCCCCCTTGATCGGAGGTGTTCGTATGTGTGTGTGTGCTGGATTTGTTCAGGAAGAATTGCGCCCCGAGTTTCATTTATTCTTGGCTGAAAAGGCTTTTCTTTTCTCCCGGACCATTTCCATATGTTCTTTGGGTATGATATGTTTCGTCTGGAACTGGTTGTCCTTTTAGTAGGGAATTGTGGGGGCGGGGGGGTGTTCCTGGTTAACTGTCCCGAGATTATGAACGTTCAAGAAGGGAACATTTTCGTCATCGGAAACCCGTTCAGTTTTCTTGATCTCAAAATTCGTTATTCAGTAATAAATGCGGAGCTAAAATGGCTTTATATATGTAGAAAAAATCGTTTACATGTAGTTATATACTTTTTTATAAATTATCAGTATTTATTCATTTATTCCACTGAGTGGCCGATTGATTTCAAACTGACAAATGGGAGTTAGCGGAGCATTTATT
>NC_089794.1:18912602-18915102 GCF_040412425.1 Macrobrachium rosenbergii
ACCGCATCTGTTGTATCGGTGTTGATAACTGTATTTGATAGGCTTAACATTGCAGTATTAAATGTGCATTACAAGTGAGAGAGAGAGAGAGAGAGAGAGAGAGAGAGAGAGAGAGAGAGAGAGAGAGAGAGAGAGAAATAATTCATTAGAAAGAGGGAAAGAAGGGAATAAATAGAGAAAAAAAAAATTCACGTGCAAGTTATTGGGTTCGAATAGCTTATGACGGGTTATGGAAGATGTAAGGACTTCCACAAGTCTTAAAATCGGAGAGAGAGAGAGAGAGAGAGAGAGAGAGAGAGAGAGAGAGAGAGAGAGAGAGAGAGAGATCCTCTCTCGATATTCTGGTAAAGGCCTTGCACACACAAACACATACAAACACACTCACACAGGCACAAACGTACATAAAGATTTTGTTCAAACGTTTCTTTAAATATTAATATCCGTAGGGGGGGTACTGCCGTCAGTGTGCCTCACGGGTGCACTGTAGGCATTACTGAAGGTTCTTTGTAGCGTGCCTTCGGCCCCTAGCTGCAAATCCTTTCAATCCTTTTACTGTACCTCCTTTCATATTCTCTTTCCTCCATCTTATTTTCCACCCTCTCCTAACAATTGATTCATAGTGCAACTGCTTTGAGGTTTTCCTCCTGTTACACCTTTCAGACCTTTTTACTGTCAATTTCCGTTTCAGCGCTGAATGACCTCATAGGTCCCAGTGCTTGGCCTCTGGCCTAAATCCTATATTCAACTCCATTTCATTAAATTTTTAACGAGGTTACCTAAAAGAAACAACAACTTTTCTGAGAGAGAGAGAGAGAGAGAGAGAGAGAGAGAGAGAGAGAGAGAGAGAGAGAGAGAGAGAGAGAGAGAGAGAGAGAGAGAGAGAGAGAGAGAGAGATATTAAGAAAAGCAGTGGAACCAAATGCTTCATAATTCACGGTAGCGACACGCCCAGGACAAAAAACCAAAAAAAATAGCAGGCAAAAACATTCGGACATTTCACATGTAATGCAGCGGGTAACGGCCACTTTAATTTCGTTATTTCTGCACCTACTGTTAAATGTATTTCTTTTTTTCAGAGGTAATGTGCAGTACAGCCTTGATTATCATTCCTAGCACACTGTTCTACTGTAGCCGGTTATCGGATACAAAGAGGGAACACATACGCACATACACACAATCACACAAACACTAAATTGTTCATGAATCGTGTGTCTTGAATATTTAACAACATGCGAAACAAACCATTTTTTCAGGTGGAGCTGAAATGAATAGAACAGAATATAGTATTTACGCCAAAGGCCGAGCGCTGGGACTTATGAGGTCATTCAGCACCGAAACGGAATTTGAGGGTAAAGATGTTTGTTAGAAGAGGGTGGAAAGTAAGATGGAAGAAAGAGAATATGAACGGAGGTACAGTAAAGGGAACGAAAGGGGTTGCAGCTAGGGGCCGAAGGCACCCTGCAAAGAACCTTAAGTAATGCTTACAGTACTCCGCATGAGGTGCACTGACGACACTACCCTCGTACTTGGCTGATATGCGTAAAAATAAATATAAAGTTTTCATTCAGTTCGGTTACCTGTGTCGGGTTTGCAACTGCAGGCTGCTTCTGCTGTTGCAAATAGTGTGTATTTTCTAGTATCAAGTTTAAAGCACCACAATTTGCTGCTGCTACTACTACTACTACTACTACTACTACTACTACTACTACTACTACTACTACTACTATTATTATTATTATTATTATTATTATTATTATTATTATTATTATTATTATTATTATTCAGTAGATGAAACCCATTCATATGGAACAAGCCTAGCAAAGGGGCCATTGACTTGAAATTCAAGCTACTATTATTATTATTATTATTATTATTATTATTATTATTATTATTATTATTATTATTATTATTCAGTAGATGAAACCCATTCATATGGAACAAGCCCACCAAAGGGGCCATTGACTTAAAGTTCAAGCTTCCAAAGAATATTAAGGTGTTCATTAGAAAGAAGTAAGAGGAAGTAAAAGGAAATACAGAAAGAACAGATACTCCTTATTAAAAAAGACAAAAATTAATTCATAAACAGACAGACAAAAATGTATCAAAATGCAGGAAGAATAACATTAGGGTAGCAATGCATTGCATCTTCGCTTGAACTTCTGAAGTTCCAACTGGACGACTTCCTCTGAAGGGAGGCTGTTCCGCAGTCCAACGGTGAGAGGAAGAAAGGACCTCTGGAACTTTGGAGAAGTTCGACAGCGAGGCTAAAACATTTACTGCGTATTGGTGCTTCTACTGTTCAGCTAGGAGGGTTATTTCAGCGCTGAAACTGAAATTGACAGTAAAAAGGCTTGAAAGGTGTAACAGGAGGAAAACCTCAAAGCAGTTGCACTACGAATCAATTCTTAGGAGAGGTTGAAAGTAAAATGGAAGAAAGAGAATATGAAAGGAGAAACAGTAAAAGGAACAAAAGGGGTTGCAGCTAGGGGCCGAAGGCACG
>NC_089794.1:18920102-18922602 GCF_040412425.1 Macrobrachium rosenbergii
AACGGAGTAAAAATACTAAGAATTTCAACACGTATCGTCAGCCACAAAGGAGAGTCTAAGCTTCAGAGTTTTATAAAAAGCCATTTCAGTGTGTCACAGAAGAGAGCTACTGGTTTAAGCTTTAAATTCACTTTGCTCGCTGGAATGATAAGAATAAAATTCTGGGAATTTTATACGTTCTTCCTACTTAGAAAAGTAAGAGTGTTGTTTCAGGCAAGGAATTTTATAAGATACATTTTGAGCGAAAAAGAAAGACGGTGAAATCCTGAGACCTATTTGGTCCAGCTCATATACTGTTAAGAGGATACAGCAAATTTTGTAAGTTATAAATTTACAGGAGATATATTATTACTGAAATCTGGAGTGTACAATCCTTAGAGTTTTAGCATCTTGGGTTGGTGAATGACGACACCGATGGTACCCAAAATCCATTAACCGTTAGTATGGGTATGGGTGGGGCATGGGGTAGGCAACCTCATATATATATATATATATATATATATATATATATATATATATATATATATATATATATATATATATATATATATATATATATATATATATATATATATATACATATATACATATATGAGGTTGCCTGCCCTATGTCATATATATATGTATAAATGTTTTATATATGTGAAAATATAGAAGCACTTTGAACTTTACATGAGAACAACTAAATCTGGTCTACGAAGTAATCGGCCAAAATGAATATACAGCAGGAAACAGAATAATATATTGAATAACAAAAAACTTGCCAAAATGTCACGGCAATTTCCTAGACACCGCTTTCCAAGACTTAACAACAAACTGTGCAATAAATCTTCTGCTCAATTGACTTTATTCATCATTAATCTAAGTCTCCTCCTTCGTTTGAAATTATTCTAAACCCGGAATGTCAAAGGTAACTGACCACAGCCTTAACAATACTTCCAGCTTTCCTGATACTCCATCATCACTCCTCTCACTCCCAGGCTCCCTCGTAGACATTAATTAACAAAGGAATAATACCATTAGCGTTAAATATTAACCTAACAAGTAGTCGACAATACATTCTCGCTTTTAATCGTGGAATATTATGAGCTGGGTAACACTCGGTGTGGTCGGAAAACCTAATTATTATCGTCATGGAACAACCGAAATGGGGACATGACCCAGCAGGGTGCGGCGGGAGAGGCATTTGTCCTTGGGACACGGTAGTAATGCAGTTGGGAGCCATTGCTCTGTGGTAAAGTCGTTGGGAGAAATGCTGATATATTTATAATATATATATATATATATATATATATATATATATATATATATATATATATATATATATATATATATATATATATATATATACTGTCAGGCTCGTCCAGTTGTTGGATTGTTTCTTCGTAACAGGATTGTTTCGGGGGTTTGGCTGACCTCTCGTGTTGGGCATATAGAGACGAGGTTACGTTCGCCTTATCGTTTTCCCTGCAAGTCAGACAGGCTTTGGAAGGAAGAGCGACCGGTTCTCAACAGCTTTGGTTGAGGATGTACAGTAGCAGCAGTTGGTTTTGAAGTATCACCTTGGAGTCGGAGGTGGTCTTCAAGCGGCATGTGTTGGTTGCTGGCTTAGTTGCTGAGAAGGACAGCGGGATAAGTTCCAAGGTCGAGGGCTGACTAAACCATAGTCGCCGCCAGTGTGGAAGAATGAATTCTTCGTTGGCAGCCTCATTGCTGTCGCACCGTCTCGGTCGAGGTCGTCCGGTGATGGAGAATCGGAGATTGCTCGTCGATGTGCGGTGGTCGTCCTTGTGGTTCTTTCGCTGTTACTCCAACTAGTTGTAGTACACAGACAATCGTCATTGCTTTTATTTTGAAGGGCAAGAGTAATAATTATTGGAAGGTTTTAAGTATGTCATTGTGTTGAGCAAGAGGCTCAAGTGATTTATGTATTTTGAATGGCACGAGTGAGTCGTGTTGAGCGAGTTTGTCTCTTATTATTATTTTTGAGTGTTACTGCTGTTATTATGCCTTAATGCCTTGTTTTGGTTATTGCCTCATTGTGTTGCCCTATTGTTGACTGCTGCTGTTAATTTGTTAATCATCACTGTACTTCACTAATGTGGCTTATTATTATTTTGAAGGTATTAATATTGAGTATTGTTTATTTAGCATATAACATTGATTTTGGTTATTTTAATACTGAAGAGTTTATAGTGATGTACATTGTTTTGTGAAGTCGCTCTTCATTTCAGAACCTGCCTCACAGTTGTAAATATGTAAAGAATAAATTAGGTTTTACGGCTACAATTACTATTTTCTTTTACACCTCCTTTGGTTGTTGCGGACCACCAGTCCATTCCAGTCTCAATATGATGTATGGTTTAAGAACCTGGTAGTCACATGGAAAAGTGACCATAACAATATATATATATATATATATATATATATATATATATATATATATATATATATATATATATATATATAGTTCCTCTTCTCAGCTAAATCCCTAGTCGGG
>NC_089794.1:18930102-18935102 GCF_040412425.1 Macrobrachium rosenbergii
AGAGAGAGAGAGAATGAAGTGGTGACTCGGTGAGCCAGTGCCTCCAGGAAATGGTGGTTTGGGGGTGGGGGTAACAGGGTTAGGGGGGTGGAGTTTGGATTTTGGGGGAGGGGTGCGGTCTGGCTCAATTCCAAGTTGGGTTACGAAGCTGAATTTTTGTCTGTGTGTGTGTGTGTCTGTGTCTGTGCGAGTTTGTCTTCTGGTATTATACAATGTCTGTCAGTATGTCTGTCTATATATACTCGTATATACATATATATATATATGTGTATGTACATATACAGTATATTATACATAATATATATTCATATATACATATATATAAAACATATATACATATTATATATATATATATATATATATATATATATATATATATATATATATATATATATATGTATAAATATATATATATATATATATATATATATATATATATATATATATATATATATATATATATATATATATATATATATGAGAACATGTCTGTAATTCTGTCTCTTACCTGTCTGTCTAATGTGCTATGACTGTCTGTCTCTCCGATAACAAGGCCGAGTGTTCGTCAATGGCATCCCTGTCCATTTTTATCCGTCTTTTTCCAAGGCAATATTTCTTTTATTACCCGTTCACTTCGGTATTACAGGCTATCAGCTCCACCATATATCCACTGCCATCACATATTTTGGGATGAGGTCGCGAGCACCACCACGCCTTCGCCAATTGGTCGCCACCCACCAAAGTTGACGATCTATAATACATCTGGTGTCTAATTCACTCTTCAAGTCAAGAGAGGTACAATGGGACGTAATGGAAGGAGCCTAAGGCTTCCCGGCTTCGCCCTGAATCGAACCCGAGGTCTTATGCTGGTGAAGCAAGCGTCTTAGCCTCTCTCTCTCTCTCTCTCTCTCTCTCTCTCTCTCTCTCTCATATATATATATATACATATATATATGTATATGTATATATATAAAATGTCTGCGTGTATACCCTAAATCAATCTTTGATATGCCTTTCAAACGCTCATATCCATCTATCCCCTCTATGCGTTAACCTATCTACTCCTGTCTTAGCCGAAAGAGAGGAGTCTGGCGAAGTAATTTAATTTCTACCGGGAGAGAGAGAGAGAGAGAGAGAGAGAGAGAGAGAGAGAGAGAGAGAGAGAGAGAAGAAGGCGAGGCATTATATAATTCTCAGGAACAAAAGCCATTTGCAGGAGTCGTTCACAAAGGCCTATTTACAGAATCCATTCATAAAAAAAAAGGCCGCTTTATTTGATTCAGCTTGCCTTTTGTTCCAGCCTTTCTGTGGCATGATTGACGTGTCTGTGCTTTTCTTTTTTTTCTGTCCTCTTTATTATGAATATTATCGTTACTTTCTCTATTTCTCATTATCTCTTTAATCATCAGTGGTTGCCTCTGCTACCTCCACTTGTCTACGATGGTGAGGATGAGTCTATTCCAGCTCTAATAAATATGTCTGAATTCGACAGGTATATATATATATATATATATATATATATATATATATATATATATATATATATATATATATATATATATATATATGTACGAGCGGCGATAGACTTTTAATCCTTCCCGTGGTCAGGTCGGCAACGTGACCTCGTTGCGATTTTGGGATGCGGGTTCGTTTCCCGCTACCGGACATCATAATTGCTTCATATCTCTTGCACTTGGATCCAAGGCTTTGTAGTGACGAGAGTATCCAGAGGGTGCAAAGAACTCGAGAAGTTAAGAGAGCATTATGCCTATTACAATTACATTACGTATCTAGTAAAAAGTGACCAATAGATTACGACACAATCACGCGTGGAACAGAAATAAATTTCTGACTAACATCAGGATCGAACGCAGGTCTTTCAATTGAAAGACCTGGGTTCGATCCTGATGTGAATCATAAATTTATTTCGGTTCCACGCGTGACTGTGTGTTGATTACTTCTATCATATTCACTCAGAGAGGATAATTCGAATGAAATGCTGTCAATTGGATCACTGCTGAGTCGGGAAGTTGGGGAAAACACGCTGGTATGCAAGCAGATAGCCTGCCCAGGTAATGCCTTAGGTACAGTGGTACTCAGGTTCCAGCTTCTTTTATAACTTGTGTGGCTTTGTTGGCAGCGGTCTTTCAATTGAAAGACCTGGGTTCTGATCCTGATGGGAGTCAGGAATATATATATATATATATATATATATATATATATATATATATATATATATATATATATATATATATATATATATATATATATATATATATATATATATATATATATATTCATTATATATTATATATATATCAAACATGAGTGTACATCAAACTGAGTGGTACCTACACCTAACCGACTTAAACATATTTCTGTACATCCCCTGTACTCTTCTGAACCTTAAAATATTAACCAGCAGCTGAACGCTTTAACATTTATCGCTGACTGAACTTTGTTGAAGTCTGCCGGAAGCTGCTAGACTGACTACAAAGCTTAGAGACTCAATGTCCTGTGTTCTATTCAGACTCGGAGATTAATTATCTAGACGCAGGAGCGAATACGCCACTGAGATGTTAGTGCCATTATTTGTTTCTGTTAATTTTTAGTTTTCTGTAAAAGAAAACTACTGTGCCGGCTTTGATTGCCCGTCCACACTTTATTCTGTCCGCCCTCAAATCGTAAAGACTACTGAGGCTAGAGGGCTGCAAATTGGTATGTTGATCATCCACCCTCCAATCACCAAACATACCAAATTGCAGCCCTCCAGCCTCAGTTGTTTTTATTTAACCTAAGGTTAAAGTTAGCCATAATCGTGCTTCTGGCAACGCTATAGGATAGGCCACCACCGAGCTGTGTTCAAGTCTCATGGGTCACGGCCCATACAGCATTTTACCTAGACCACCCAAAGTTATATCTGTTTTCGGTGGCCTTGATTATACACTTTAGCGGCTCTACAGAAACCTCGATTGCGCCGAAGAAACTCCGGGGCATTTTTAACTTGCTTTATTTTAAAATGCAATGGAATGGAGATGAAACAATACTATCCACAGAAATTTATTTTAAAAAATGTGTAATATTTCTTTATTAATATATGATGAGATGGAGATGAAATTATATATTCTGGTCATTGCGACAGAAATTTTAAAGAGAACTCAGAAGGATTTATGTTGGAATTAGACAAAAATTGGACGGATTTCTTTATGCTTCCTGACGAAAGACCTACAGTAATATACGAAGAATTACAGTACAATACTGACACTTCTAGACCAAAGTGCATCTATCTGTACAGCTGCGTAGGCGCTTATGATTCAAGATTTAAAAGGAATGTGCTGAAATGGTTTTAAAGGTTTTTCTGATCTGTAACAAGAGTTACTTCCAGAATCTTACGTAAGGGGTATTTCCAGTCATTGGCAAATGGTGCTTCAAGAATCTAGGGTACAAAGTTCCAGAACTTGAGGTAAGAGGTGCTTCCAGAATCTCTGGCAATGGATTACTTTCAGAATTCTGGCTAAGAGGTGCTTCCAGAATCTGATAAGAGATCCTTCCAGTTTCTTGAGTAAATAGTTCCAGAATCTGGCAAAAAGTAATCCCAGTCTTGAGTGAATGGTTCTAGAATCTGGCAAAAGGTGCTTCCAGTCTCGGGTAAATGGTTCCAGAATCTGGAAAAAGGTGCTTCCAGTCTTGAGTTAATGATTCCAGAATCTGGCAAAAGATGCTTCCAGGATCTGGCAAATGGTGCTTCCAGTCTTGAGTAAATGGTCCCAGAATCTGGCAAAAAGTGCTTCTAGTCTTGAGTAAATAGTTCCAAAATCTTTCAAAAGGTGCTTCCAGGCTTAGGTAAAAGGTTGTTCCAAGACATTATGTAAAAGACAATGCCACACCAATGCCACCTGACATTTAATAGTTAAATGCCAATGCAAAACATTACATAAGTAAAACAAATACCTGGAATGCTACGAAATTATTCACTATTCACATTACATAAGTATAAAACTCTGAATGCTGCAATCCGACTTCTACAAAAGTCAGAATATAACTGAACACGAAAGCTAAATCAAGGCCAAAAAATTCGCAGCCGAGAACGAAACCGTCTGCATAATCACATGAAATTCAAATTGAGGAAAATACACGAGCCCCAAAAATCCGCAGAATGGACCTCCCGTAAAAATAAGACTCTGACGATGAATGTGCAAACCCACACGCACACACACACACACACACACGAATTTTCAAAGGCAATATCTTGAAAGCAAAACCGACATTTTTAAGGACTCATCCGAGAGAAATGAAATTGAGAGAGCAGTGTTTACTTTTCAGATTGACCGACAGCCACCCAGCCAACCAGTCTCGTCTCTTCCCTTACCCAGAATCCCCCTGTGCCCAGCTCAACCCCCACCCTCTTCCCGTACCCCCCAGGGGTATGGGCCCACTCCATCCTTCGCCCCCCACTCCCCGGGTAACCACAACGCTGGACGGACGGCAAACCATTTGTTTGATAAAACAAAGAATTATTATTGTCTGCGACCCACTCTGTCGAAAAGTTTTCCGTTCTGCGGGGGGAGGGGGGTCGGAGGGCCGGCTTTTGCCAACGTCTGATTTCGTTTAGGCTTCCAGGCTAAGTAAGCGGACTTTTGTTTTTTCAGCGTTTGAAGGTTTTTTTTTTTTTCTGTCAGCGGGCTTTGCATATTTCTCTCTCTCTCTCTCTCCCCCCTCTCTCTCTCTCTCATCTAAATCTTTCAAATTAAAAATATGAAACATCATTTTAACCTAAAATCAGTCATATCTCTCTCTCTCTCTCTCTCTCTCTCTCTCTCTCTCTCTCTCTCTCTCTCTCTCTCTCTCTCTCATCAAATACATTCCATTTAAAATATGAAATGCGTCCTTTTAAATAACAATTTCTTTAACCTGCCAATTCTTTGCCATTAAATTCTCTCTCTCTCTCTCTCTCTCTCTCTCTCTCTCTCTCTCTCTCTCTCTCTCTCTCTAAATCTTTC
>NC_089794.1:18940102-18950102 GCF_040412425.1 Macrobrachium rosenbergii
GTATATATAATATATAAATATGTATATATATTATATATATATATATATATATATATATATATATATTAGGCAATCGCCTTTGTGGCAATGGCTTCTTTGATGTACACTTTTTTCATATTTCCTTACTTCTGTTTTCAATAATACTTCGAAGTCCTCGATAAGCATGCAGAGTCGTGGTGTATTTTCCGTTTATTGCTACGGTCCCGTAACGATAAATATAGGTATCTATATTTTATACATATATATATAAACTCATAAAAGAATAAAGGATCCGAATGAATTCCCTTTGTAACATCTATGAAAAAATGAGAACGAATATTGAATTCCCCTTCAAACATTGAACTGCAATAAATACATGAGAAAGAGAATTCCCTTTCAAGCGGCAATTACAAATAGAAAAAAATTGCACTTATAAATTCAAAGAAAAATAATACCCTCACTATTTCGTGCAATACATAAACATGAGATAAAACTCACTCTAAACACTCATGAAAAATTAAAACGTTGAATCGAAATATAAAATCATCCATCGATCATCAGAGAAAAATAAAACAAAAAATAAAATTCTTCAAAAAAAAAAACTCAGAATAAAAAAATTAAAACGTTGAACCGAGATATAAAGTGATCCACTGATCGCCAAAGAAAAATTAACAAACAAAATTCTTCAAAAAAAAATTGAAACGTTGAATCGAGATATAAAATCATCCACTGATCACCAGTGAAAAATAAAACAAAAAATAAAATTTAAAAAACTCAGAATAAGAAAATTAAAACTCTGAATCGAGATATAAAATCATCCACAGATCATCAGAGAAAAATAAAACAAAAGATAAAATTTTTCAAAAAAGAAAGAAAAAAAAAAGAGCTCGGAATAAAACCCACGAAACAACAAAAATCCCCTGACAGAAGACATCGTTGAGCCGCCGCCAACACTCGCGGCATTGTTGAAATGTATCAGTTTCCCTATCAATTCAATTACGTTCTTTAACCGCACAAGGACGGTCGCGCGGACGACGAAAGGGAAGGACCGCAAACCACGCTCGACCGCTGCGGTCCCTTGAATTCGATGATCGGTGGAAATGGCGGTACATATATAGAAAAGAGAGCGGTGTCTTTCCGTATTGGGTTTACTTTTATTTGCATGTGATATTTCAGACTCCTCAGCCTCTCTCTCTCTCTAACACAACACATTTTATATATATATATATATATATATATATATATATATATATATATATATATATATATATAATTATATATATATATATATATATATATATATAAAAAATATATAAATATATATATATTTATATATATATATATATATATATATATATATATATATATATATATATATATATATATATATATATATATATATATATAGAATATTGAATTTAGGCCAATGGCCAAGCTGGGACGTATGACAAGGTCATTCAACGCTAAAAGAGGAAACTGAGTAAAAAGGTTTGAAAGGTGTAACAGGAGGAAATTCTTTTGCAATTGCACCATGAAATAACAGTCGAGAAAAGATGAAAAGTAAGACGGGAGAAAAAGAAAATGAAAAGAGGTACAGTAAAAGGAACAGGCAACTCTTTAGGACTTCGACGGCGGAATCGAGGTCAGAAAAGCCAACTGGGTCAACTGGTTCCTCCCACACAACCCTGACCCACAAATACGCAAAACTTAAATTATAAAAAAAAAATATTAAAATTAATTAATTAATACAATTGATATTAATAAAATTAATAAAATTAAATTTTTTAAAATTTAATAAAATCAATAAATTTAAATTTTAAAAATATTAAAATTGAAACCAGGTCCCGCAAAACCCTTAAATACTAATGTACGTGGATCACGAGAGTTCCATTCGGTCGGTGGTTTAAAAACCAGTAATGTTTTAAAAGGACATAATTTGAATTATACTGATATTTTAAGAAAGTATGAAACTAACTTTATTTATTTATTATTATTGTTGTTGTTATTATTATTATTATACCCATACTTTCAGAAATTCTGAAACTTTATTTATTATTATTATTATTATTATTATTATTATTATTATTATTATTATTATTATTATTCAGACATTCTGAGACTTTTCTTATTTATTATTATTATTATTATTATTATTATTATTATTATTATTATTATTATTATTATCATCATCACCATCATTATTACTATTATTAATAGTCCTACTTTAAATGTCACATTTTTACAACTGAACAAGAAAGAAGAAATCATTTGCCCTCATCTCGAAACGTACAGGAAAATGCACAATCAATCTGAGTGTCTTCCTTTTCAGTCCTCAAGCATAAAGCATCAGAAGAAGAAGAAGAAGAGGAGAAAAAAAAACACACTTGGAATTTCTTCTTCTCCTTCTTCTTCTTCTTCCTCTTCCATTTTTTCCAGCCGGGTGATCTTATTGATATCTCTGGCCCGTTTTTAAAAGTCCTTCTGTTTCCAAAGCAAGTGCCTCCTCTCCCGGTCGATTTCGCTGCAACGGCTCTCCTTCCCTCTCTCCTCAATTGGACTCCTGAACCATCCTTCGCCTTCGGGGTGAGGAGGAGGAGGAGGAGGAGGAGGAGACAGGGGAAGAACAGGAGGAGGGGCCATTTCGGTCAATATGAGAGAGAGAGAGAGAGAGAGAGAGAGAGAGAGAGAGAGAGAGAGAGAGAGAGATGCCCTGGTGGAATCCATGGCAGCAGCAGCAGCAGTAGGAGGCGGCATTTCGCCATGCACTTATTAGGACCTTGTTTGCTTTCGCAGACTTCTGTACTTCTGTCTACCAGAGATGTAGACTGGAGCAAACTCGAGTGGTTTAAACTTATCCCCTCGTCGATGCCTCCTTTCCATGGCTTCGGTTAGAAACAGTGGCTGGAATCATCCAGTGACTATTTCGCTTGTTGTCTTCCAGTGTTCCATCTGCAAATCAATCTAAAGGACACTCGGCGGAATTCATCCCTCCAGGATTATTAATCATCTACTGGATCTGGACTATATGTGTGGATGAGGTCTCCTGTTACAAAATCTAAAACCTGTGCAATGATGAATTTTCCTGCGACTGGATCTGGTTGAGGTGCTGGAAGTTCCTGACTGCTGGATCTGAATCCTATGGAAAGTTACTCTTTCTTGTTACTTAAACTGAATCCTTTACCATAATGAGACTTCCAGTTTACTTGATCTGGATCACGTGGCTGCAGTTTCCAGCTGCCAGATCTGGATCCATTCTAGATAATTTTCCTATTACTCAATCTGGATCATAAGCTTTTAGTTCCCCACTGCTGGATCTGGATCTTATGGGAGGCTGAAATTTCCTATCACTGGATCTAGTCATAAGGCTGAAGTCTCCTTCAAATGGGTCTGAAGCCTCTGGAAGCTTGAGGTTTCTTGTTAATGAATCACGACCATAAGCCTTCAGGGTCATGCTACTGGATCTGGATCCTCTGGAAGGCTGCAGCTTCCTCTTACTGGATCTGGCAATAAGCTGAAGTTTCTTGCAACGGGATCTGAATCATCTGTAAGCTTAGGTTTCTTAACGAATCACGACCAAAAGCCTTTAGTGTCCTTCTACCGGATCTGGATCCTCTGGAAGGATGAATTTTCCAGTTCTCAGTGCCAGTCATAAACCTGAAGTTCCCTGGTACCGGATCTGGATCCTCCAAGAGGTTAAGGTTTCCTGTCAATAGATCAGGATCTTATGTCAAAATTTTCCTGCTACTGGATCTGGATATTCTGTTAATAAATCCGGATCTTAAAACTGAAGCTTCCTACTACTGCATTTGGATCTCCTTGAAGGCTAATGTTTCCCGTTGAAAAATATGGATTATAAGACGAAAGTTCCCTGCTACCGGATCTGGATATTTTGGGAAGGTTCAGATTTCCTTTTATTAAATTAGGATCCCATAAGCTTGAAGTTTCCTTTTGCCGGATCTGGATCTTACAGGATCGTGAAAAATCCTTTTGTTGAATTTGTTGAATATGAATCATATTTCTTTAGTCTTCTTCATTTTAGCTTTTTTACTGCCATCATCACACTTCTTCAAACCATTTAGAAACCCTTTTTTCTCTTATTTCTTCTTGTAACCTTTCAGAACCCCTTCTTCCTTTCTCCTGACCCTTTAGAAGCCCTTTCTTCTTCTCCTTCTCCTTCTCCTCCTCCTCCTCCTCCTCCTTCTTCTTCTTCTTCTTCTTCTTCTTCTTCTTCTTCTTCTTCTTCTTCTTCTTCTTCTTCTTCTACTACGTAACCTTTACATAAACTTTTCTTCTTTTCTCCCCTCCTGCAAAAATTCTATTTTTCTCTTCTCTCGGGAGAAGAAGAAGAAGAAGAAGAAGACCATTAAGGTACGACCTGACTAAGGACAGCTAGCACTCATGTCAAAATAATTGCCATCCAGGCTCCTGAGAGAGAGAGAGAGAGAGAGAGAGAGAGAGAGAGAGAGAGAGAGAGAGAGAGAGAGAGAGAGAGAGAGAAGTAATGTTCCCATTACGTGTTGTTTATTCATAATTTCATTTTTCTTGCTTCCTCTGGTTTCACCCCCGTATCTCTTTCAATTTCTTGTGGTTTCTGATATTTATTTTTTTGTATAACCATGATTCCTGTTTGATAGATGTTTCTTTATTTAATTTATATGGTTATCGTTTGTTCTTCACACCCACCGAAATTTAATGAAATTATGTAAGTTCACAAAACTCAATAAAATTCAGTTTAATTCGTGTGACACAATAATGGAGCAAACTGCTTATAATTCAAGACATTGCTGCAAATAGTAACAATAATTCAAGACATTGCTGCAAATAGTAAAGATAGCATATTGCTTCAATTTGAAAACTTCCTTGAATACAACGGGACCATTTCACAGGTGCGCACGCAAACGGCTTAAAAAAAATAATTAAAAAGACATAAAAAAGTGAAAATCACTTTGGAAGAGAGAGAGAGAGAGAGAGAGAGAGAGAGAGAGAGAGAGAGAGAGAGAGAGAGAGATAAAAAATCATTTTGGCCGAGAGAGACAGAAAGATGGAAATCATTTTGGCAGAGAGAGAGAGAGAGAGAGAGAGAGAGAGAGAGAGAGAGAGAGAGAGAGAGAGAGATAAAAATCATTTTGGCCGAGAGAGATAGAAAGATGGAAATCATTTTGAGAGAGAGAGAGAGAGAGAGAGATCATTTTGGCCGAGAGAGATAGAAAGATGGAAATAATTTTGGAGAGAGAGAGAGAGAGAGAGAGAGAGAGAGAGAGAGAGAGAGAGAGAGAGAGAGAGAGAGAGAGAGAGAGAGAGAGATAAAAATCATTTTGGCCGAGAGAGATAGAAAGATGGAAATCATTTTGGGAGAGAGACAGAGAGAGATAAAAATCATTTTGGCCGAGAGAGATAGAAAGATGGAAATCATTTTGGCAAAGAGAGAGAGAGAGAGAGAGAGAGAGAGAGAGAGAGAGAGAGAGAGAGAGAGAGAGAGAGAGAGATAAATCATTTTGGCCGAGAGAGATAGAAAGATGGAAATCATTTTGGCAAAGAGAGAGAGAGAGAGAGAGAGAGAGAGAGAGAGAGAGAGAGAGAGAGAGAGAGAGAGAGAGAGAGAGAGAGAGATAAAAATCATTTTGGCCGAGAGATAGAAAGATGGAAATCATTTTGGCAGAGAGAGATAGAGACAGAGAGACAGAGACAGTGACAGACAATTATATTTTATGAATTATTTCACACTGGTGGGGCGAGAATTACCTCATCGAGGCCAACGGTTTCAATAAACAAACACGCCATGCATTATTTTTCTCTCTCTTCTTCAGTCTTTCTTCCTTTCCCCTAAAAGCAACTGCCACCCACAACGGTCAACTAACACCCAAGCACATAACTCACTATATAGGCCAACAGGGTCATACTGGATTTTGGGGAACGAGCCCGGTTCGAGCGCTGAACACCAGTCCTCCTAAGCTTTGCCCAAAGCTGAGAGAGAGAGAGAGAGAGAGAGAGAGAGAGAGAGAGAGAGAGAGAGAGAGAGAGAGAGAGAGAGAGAGAGAATTTAACGCTTTTGTTGTTTAATGGAGAGTATGTATGTATGTATGTATGTATGTATGTATGTATGTATGTATGTATGTATGTATGTATGTATGTATAGTGTCTGTGTGGAAACAATACACAGACATACTGTACATATTTATAATACATATACATACATACATACATATATGCACACACACATAATTATTATATATATATATATATATATATATATATATATATATTATAAAATCTAGAAAGCCCTCTCTTGAAATTATTTACCTTTATCACTTACATTCCCCATTTTTAAGAGGTTTAGATTTCTCTCAGTAAACAAAGACATGTCAAATGTCAGTGCATTAATTCCATTGCTCGGAATAAGTTATTTTTCTATTCTTATTTTATTGTCTTTTTATTACGTCCAACTTCATTCTCGCACGAAACCGAATGCTGATTTAGACATTGCATGATTGGGTTTAGTGCTCCTGGCACGAAAGGAGAGAGAGAGAGAGAGAGAGAGAGAGAGAGAGAGAGAGAGAGAGAGAGAGAGAGAGAGAGAGAGAGAGAGAGAGAGAATTTAATGCTTTTATTGTTTCACGGAGAATATATATATACATATATATATATATATATATATATATATATATATATATATATATATATATATTATATACTACTGTACATACATACATATGTACATAATATATTTATATATATATATATATATATATATATATATATATATATATATATATATATATATATATATATATGAGAGAGAGAGAGAGAGAGAGAGAGAGAGAGAGAGAGAGAGAGAGAGAGAGAGAGAGAGAGAGAGAGAATTTAATGCTTTTATTGTTTAATGGAGTATATATATATATATATATATATATATATATATATATATATATATATATATATATATATCTATATATATATACATATATACACATATACATACATATGCATATACATACATAATACATACATACATATATATACATATACATATACATTATATATATATATATATATATATATATATATATATATATATATATAGAGAGAGAGAGAGAGAGAGAGAGAGAGAGAGAGAGAGAGAGAGAGAGAGAGAGAGAGAGAGAGAGAGAGAGCTTTGATATCGAGCAACTGTCTCTTAAAGATGTTTCTATTATTTTTATTACAACAACTAGACAAGCAAAGGGAGAATGGAAAATCATCACCTATAACACACTCTCCTATGTAAACAGAAAATCATTACCTATAAAACCTACGAAATCATCACCCTCCTACGTACACAATCTTAGCCGTCTCACGCAACCTTATCTTCAAACTCTTCTGGCCGACATATTAAGCAGTGGCCAGGGTTCCTCTTCTAGAGAGGGATTTAGGTAAGTCCTAGATGCCTCCCCTGACTGGTGTTGGGGTGGGGGTGGGGGTGGGGTGGTGGGAAGGTTGGGAGTTAGGGTACAGGTAAGGTACAATACCCAGGATTTATTTTCCATTCGAGGGTCTCTGGCCAGCAGATTGCTATGCTATAAAGGAGTAAATGGGATAACCTGATTAGGGGTTAGGGGTCTGGTCGTTCCCTTTCTCCCTTAAGTCTTTATTGATTGGGGATTTCTTCTATCTTTCTATCTATCTATTATTATTATTATTATTATTATTATTATTATTATTATTATTATTATTATTATTATTATTATTATTGTGCAGAGATGGAAGAACAAGCTGATAGATGCAACAGTTTGTGGCTGAAGGTATATCTGACCATTATTTGGTTGAAGCAAAAGTTCTTATATTATTATTCGACAAAACATTTTCGATTCTATATATATATATATATATATATATATCAAGGGGGCATCCAGGGAAAGGCAGTACTTATATTAAAACAACAGTTTATTTTGCCGACGGCGTTTCGCAATATCTCATTGCATCTTCAAGGCTGCGATTTAAAAAATCACTTAAAATCTTATATAAAAAAAGCATAAAAAGTAAAATAATTTAAAAATCACTACAAAGACGGACATATATATATATATATATATATATATATATATATATATATATATATATATATATATATATATATGTATATGTATATGTATATATATATATATTGTATGCATATATCTCGTTAAAGAATATTACTTATCTTTTAAATGCAAACAGAAATAGGTTGTTGAATCCTATTTTCGGCCGTGTATATATTTGCTAAAGCTTATTCTCTGCTGTGCAGCTTAAAAAATTTTAGTAATTAACCCATAAGCAAATAAATAAAAATAACCTTGATAAAATATATTCACTCTCGACCTTTTATTGATATGATATTATCATTGCTATTATTACATTGATTATCACTCAACGTCCGAAGAACAATAGTTTTCAAAATTATACAATAAAAGAAAACAGACGAAGCCAAAAAAAAATAGACGAGTTATCACAAACCCTTAAGCTTTTCTCGCTAACCTCCCGTTTTCTTCGTCAAAGAAAACGGGAATGAAAACAGAGGAACAATCCAAGCAATATCTACACTGCGACAGACGAGGATAAAATGAGTCATGAAGAGAATGAGTCACAGCCTCATCATATGAATCCCATTTTCCGTTAATGACATGTCCAGTGTTGACACTGACCCCCGAGTATGGAATAATTAACAAGCCTCAGAGTGTTCTATAGTATGACTTTTAATGTTAATGTTGTGAATTCTTTTTGAAGGTAATTCTTTGATTATATACGATACCTGAATCGTTTCTTTGCGTTCGTTTCCATGCCTTTTAATGTTGTTAGTTTTATCAGTTATTTTATTAAGGTAATTATATACAATACCTGAATCGTTTCTTTGCGTTCGTTTTATTCTCTACTCAAGAGGGAATTTGGAGTTTCCGCAAACCTTATAAGTTTGTGATAATGCTTACCAATATATCTTTTATATAACCTAATTTCAATAGTCATTATTATTATTATTATTATTATTATTATTATTATTATTATTATTATTATTATTATTATTATTTTACTTTGGTTAATTCATTTTTATTTAATACCGATAAAAGTTGTTGTTGTTGTTATTATTATTATTATTATTATTATTATTATTATTATTATTATTATTATTAATAAAAATGAATTTACTAAAACAGCTCCGTCTGATCTGTCCTTGAATGAGGACTGAAAATGGAGCAAATTAAAGTTAAAGAAGTTGGACAGCTAATGACAAGAGACCATAGGGATTAAATGAAAAGTAAAAGGCACTAAGCAATGCAAAGACCAATCCTACAGTGTACCTAGAAAGCTGAACTGTAAGAGCTAACTAATGACTCCTACCCTCCCCTCCAACACAACCTCAACCCTCATCCCAATACCCAAACTCCAACCCCACATCTCGATACTCCCAACCCCCCATCCCATATCCTGATACCCCAACCCCCCATCTCGATACCCCAACCTTCCCACCTCTATACCCCAAACCCATCTCGATACCCCCAACCTCCCATCCATCGTCTCGATACCCCTATCCCCCATCCCGATACACCCAACCCCCTCCCCCATATTGATATCCCAACCATCCCATCACAGTATCCCACCGCCAATCCCCTATCTCAGTATCCCAACCATCATCCCGATACCTCAATCCCCCATCCCATATCCCGATACCGCAACCCCCCATCCACCATCTCGATACCCTAGAGCTCCCCCCCCATATCCATCCCGATACCGTAACCCCCATCCCCCATCTCGATACCTCACACCCCACATATCCATCCTGATACCCCCAACCCCCTTCGCACCCCGATACCCCGCCCCATCCACCACCTCGATACCCAGAACCTTCCCCAATATCCATCCTGATACCCCAACCCCATTCCCGCCCTGTACCCCAACCCCATTCAATACTCCGACATCTCAACCCCCCATCCCCTATCCAGATCCCACCCACTCCACCCCCGCCCAAACACCACCCTCTATATGGATAAAATAGATTCAATAACATGCAAAT
>NC_089794.1:18957602-18970102 GCF_040412425.1 Macrobrachium rosenbergii
AGTGATATAGAGGAAAAAAATTAGAAGAAGCGAAAGTAGAAGTGGAAGTGAAAGAAGTGTTACGAAAAGAAGAGGGGGGGGGGGAAGTGGAAGAGAAAAGAGACCTGTTCGTTTGTCTCCAGATGAGTCAAGTCGCTAAAAGCCTTTGTCTGTTGCGAGAAACATTAAGTTACTGACTTGGGATTTATTTCCTGAATCTTCTTCGTGTTATTATTTTTTTTTTTTTTACTCTGAATTAGTAGCGGTTCGGGTAAGCTAGGTTTCAAGTCGCCCCCTCACTCTTTCTCTCTCTCTCTCTCTCTCTCTCTCTCTCTCTCTCTTTTAATCTTAGGATTTATCTCCTGAATCTTCTTGGTGTTATTAAGATTTTTTTTTTTTTTACTCTGAATTAGTAGCGGTTCGGATAAGCTAGGTTTCAAGTCGCCCGTCTCTCTCTCTCTCTCTCTCTCTCTTAGGATTTATTTCCTGAATCTTCTTCGTGTTATTATTTTTATATTTACTCTGAATTAGTAGCGGTCCGGATAAGCTAGGTTTCAAGTCGCCCCCTCACTCTTTCTCTCTCTCTCTCTCTCTCTCTCTCTCTCTCTTTTAATCTTAGGATTTATCTCCTCAATCTTCTTGGTGTTATTACGATTTTTTTTTTTAGCTCTGAACTAGTAGCGGTCCGGATAAGCTAGGTTTCAATTCTCTCTCTCTCTCTCTCTCTTTCTCTATGCATGCAGATTCTGCTGTGGTGTCAAAGTGCCCCCACTAAAAGAATTCTATTCTCTCTCTTTAACTGTCAAAGTGAGGAACAGTCTTCCCCTGCCCCTGTTAAGGTTGATAATGCCCGTAAGTTGACGAGAGGCTATTGTATGCAGTACCTAAAAATTCGTGTTCTGCTCTTGTTTTGCAGACTACCTAATATGTGTATGTGTATATGTGTGTGTATATATATATATATATATATATATATATATATATATATATATATATATATAAAAATATATATAATATATACAGTATATATATATATATATATATATATATATATATATATATATATATATATATATATATACACAAAAATTTTTAATGGAATTTTCATCTTAAGTAAATTATTATTTTTATCTGCATAACTATCTATACTTCCCTTTTTGCCATCATTTGTCATATTTATTCCTTTTATCTACCTGTTATCTCCTTTTATACTACTACTTCTAATAATAATAATAATAATAATAATAATAATAATAATAATAAATAATAATAATAATAAACCCAATTAACATCTACGAACTAACGTAACTGACACCTACCAGCAGAACTGATCATTTTGTATGATTCTTGTGATAATCTACGCTGTCGATCAGTTAGGCCATAGGTCGACTCTCAAGTCCAGGAGGTCAAGTGTCGATCCTATATAGGGTTGAGAGAAACCCACGACAAAGCCATTATCCTAATTCCTATAGAAGGTTTTATAGGGCCTTATCGTTCTCCTATGGAAGAATGGCCTGACTAGATATCGGGTTCCTATGTAAATGGGGTTAATGTATTCTCTCTCTCTCTCTCTCTCTCTCTCTCTCTCTCTCTCTCTCTCTCTGAGTAGTCGTTATTCATCTCGGATTGTTCAAAGCAGTGAAAATAAACAGAGAATAAAAGTTAAAAATGATGAGCTGATATTATCAAACACAAAAGAAAGAAAAACTATACTTTGTGAGGTAATATGTTTGCTGTAATTAAAAATCTACAAATATAACCACTTTCTTCACCAAGCAAAGACTATGTTAAATTATCTCCTCTCTCTCTCTCTCTCTCTCTCTCTCTCTCCCTCTCACACACACACATTATATATATATATATATATATATATATATATATATATATATATATATATATATATATATATATATATATATATATATATATATATATATATTTATATATATATATATATATATATATATTTTTATATATTACATATAATATATATATATATATATATATATATATATATATATATATACTGAGAGGGAGAGAGAGAGAGAGAAAGAGAAAGTCATAATACTTTACCAAGCCCACCTTCCTAAATTTTGCACATTCAGGGCATTCCACGTCGGTGACAAGCTCAAGTTACCTAGTGCCCTTCGTATATTGCAAACAAACAATTAACAAAGACATTCCTGCAGGTGTAGTAGAGGGATTAAAACTACCTGAGAACAACTTGGGCGCTTGAATGTAAATTTTGCTATGTTAAACTCAAAGTAATACAACTGACAAGACTGGTAGGATGGGCTTTGAGCTTTTTACCCGCCCACCACTCGCTTGGGGGCGTGGGTTCCGTGGGCGTCTGACAGTAAGGGGTGTCCTTACGATGTGCACTCTTTCCAATATGAAATGGCATAAGCTACGCGTAATAACTGAGGCGTAGTGAGTTTGTTAGGAACGCCTGCTTTTGTTTTGTCAAATTAACAGTTGGATGGTTTTTGTCCCTCGTGGGCTGAACTTTAGGCTTTATTGGCCAATCATTTGTTAATTTATCTACTACCTATAACTATATATATATATATATATATATATATATATATATATATATATATATATATATATATATATATATATATATATATATATATATATATATATATATATATATATATATATATATATATATATATCACATATATGTATACATAAATATAAATATATAATATACAGACGTGTTAGTATGTGTATACATCGACTATGTACTCCTTTGCAATGGGTAAGATTAAAAAGATAAAATGAAATTTAAAATCTTATCTCTGCTCGTTCGTTCTCTCTCTCTCTCTCTCTCTCTCTCTCTCTCTCTCTCTCTCTCTCTCTCTCTCTCTTTCCGCACTTTTATTCCACTGCAACGACCGTGCTACATATGGACCATTTGGCCAGAGTCTCTGAGTCTTCTCTCTCTCTCTCTCTCTTTCTCTCTCTCTCTCTCTCTCTCTGCCTCCCGTTAGAAAAAAAGAGTAAAGAAAAGCGAGGGAAATTTAAGTCCGAAATCCCGTGTTCAATTCGAGTTTACGGTCTTCATTTAAACTTTGGCCCGAGGTTTTTCGCCAGTCCGTGAGAGAGAGAGAGAGAGAGAGAGAGAGAGAGAGAGAGAGAGAGAGAGAGAGAGAGAGAGAGAGAGAGAGAGAGACTATAATTGTTTTACCCCGACACAGACAGACCCACATATGGACACACTGAAAGAAATACGGTGAGATTATTCTGCGCATTTATACATAAACACAAACACACATATTTATATATATATATATATATATATATATATATATATATATATATATATATATATATATATATATATATATATATATATATATATATACTCACATGTGAATAAATCACATACTGAGTGTAAGTTCTGACCAATTTCGACTTTACTGTAATTTTCTACCACTATGTATCAGTCCTTCGTCAATGGCTTAGAAATAAAGTCGAAACCGGTCGGGGCCTACACCCAGTACGTTATTTCTTCACCTTTGGATATGAGTGATATATGAATGCCGTGAGATTATGATCATGTATATATACAGTATATATATATATATATATATATATATATATATATATATATATATATATATATATATATATGAATATATAGATATATATATATATATATATATATATATATATATATATATATATATATATATATGAATATATAGATATATATACACTTTACAGTATATATATACATATATATATTATATATATATATCATATATATACTGTATATAGAGCCTCGATGGCTCAGTCGGTTACAGCAGCAGCTTCGGACTTCGTAGAGGTCTGTGGCGCGGGTTCAATCCCGCAAGCCGGCTGATCAGAGAGGCAGACACTTTGCTATCCGTGTAGACATCCCGGGATTATATATGTAATCAACGGATAGGTTTGCTTAAAAAGCAAATGGATGTTACAGACTAAATACACACACAAAACAAAGCCACTACAACACCTTCTAAAAACATAAACACCTCACACGTCTCGAACGCTCGCCATACCCGCGCAATAACTTCTCGCTGCTGGGAAGAAAGGGCGTTGGGTCTGGTATGATACATGAAACATACGTACCGGGGTCTAAGCGATGTCAGGCAGGGCAGCCGATCGAGACCACAGGTCTACCCCAAAGCCAAATCAAAAGTCCTTCAAAGAAGGCATCGTGCTTACCCCATACAAAAATGGGAATAAAAGCACGTTAAAAGAAAAAGAAGAAGAAGATATATACTGTATATATATACAGTGTATATATATATATATATATATATATATATATATATATATATATATATATATATATATATATAAAAATCTTATCACATCAATGAGATACTTCATATGCACAAACATTAAGCTACGTGTCGTTCAACATGCAATTCGCTCTACTTCGGGAATATCACCGAAGGGAAATCATAATTGAATCATATTTAATAAATGATTCGGTACCAGAGGGACTCGAACCCCCGACAGTGCCTACCAACGACTTGCAGTCGACGCAGGTAACCATTCAGCTGTGAACTATGTATCCAGGGGTCAGTCAAATGCTACTGGCTGCAGCCAAGGAGATTTAAATGCCCTGAGGTCTAGTACAAAAAAAGAATAAACTTTTGGCCTCTCAAAGGAAAGGTAACAGAATAAAAAGAAGGGCATAATATTCCCCTTGATGTACCTCGTCAAGCAGAGGGGGACAAAGAAAGAAGGAGAAACATAAAGAGGGAATTAGACGGAGATGAAACAGGGAGAAATGAGATAGATGGATGATTAGAGGAGAGGAAAAAAAAGATGTGCGAAAACAGTGTACATTATATGAGAAAAATATTAAGTAAATCGGAAAGATGAAATAAATGGGATAAATAAGAGAAAGAGGAACTGGGAATAATACGGAAATGAAGAAAGAAAGATAGTGATTATAGACAGAAAATAAAGAATAAAAAACAGCGGACAGAATACGATGGAAAAAACTGTAAAAATGAAAAATAAGAAGAATCAGGAAAACCACGATGATGATAAAAAGTAAAAAAATAAATAAAGACAGACAGAAACAAAACAAGAGTAGTCGTACTCAGTACTGAGCATACCTCCGCCAAGGCCACATAAACACGGCTACGTGACTTAGCGTATGTATGTTTCTAGTAAGATATCTCATGAGCGGTTGAACGGAATCTGTTGAAACTTGACGGATGAACGCCTTAGGGGGTCTTCTCGAGATGATAAACTTTAAGGAGAAATAGCCTTACAGTTAAGATGGTTTCCATGACAACAAATCAGAAAATCCTAACTCATTTCTCCCCAAAAGTTAATTGTCTCGAGAAGGCTCCTTAATGAATTTACCTGCTGGTTTTCATTAAATTCTGTTCAACCGTTCTTGAGAAATACTGCCTACACCTTGTGACAACCGTCAAGACAGCTCTTCTCACATTTAGTTATTTGGATTGATATAATATAACTATTAATAATAAGTGATTAATACAACAACCGATTTATGTAATACAACTGGCGTCCCACTATTCATGGTCATCAAGCACAAACAGGAAGGCCGAAACTGGATTCGATATGTAGTGTACATTCCAGTTTGGAATGCAAGAGCTGAAATTCCTGGAATCCCTGGAATCCCATTGGGTTAAGAGACGTCGATAAGCTGGAATATATACATTCTGGAATTATTATTATTAAATTATTATCATTATTATTAACTTCCTATCCCTAATTATTTTCTTTGACCAAAAATGTTAATGAGAGAGAGAGAGAGAGAGAGAGAGAGAGAGAGAGAGAGAGAGAGAGAGAGAGAGAGAGGGAGAGAGAGAGAGAGAGAGAGAGAGAGAGAGAGAGAGAGAGAGAGAGAGAGAGAGAGAGAGAGTTGTGGCAAAGGTATCACCGCGGAATTGCATAAAAAAATTTGTCACATTTTTCTTACTTAACTCTCTCTCTCTTTCTGTAATACAATTTCACTATCAAATAAGAGAGAAAAAAAAGAAGATTGGCACAGTCCTTGCAATGTAAGCTCCTCTCTCTCTCTCTCTCTCTCTCTCTCTCTCTCTGTAATACAATTTCACTATCAAATAAATGCGGAAAAATTAAAATTGGCATTGTCCCTTACATGTCCAGCAAATCTCTCTCTCTCTCTCTCTCTCTCTCTCTCTCTCTCTCTCTCTCTCTGTACTACAATTTCACTATCAAATAAGAGAAAAAAAAAGATTGGTATATTCCTTGCAACGTATGCCTCCCTGCCTCCTCTCTCTCTCTCTCTCTCTCTCTCTCTCTCTCTCTCTCTCTCTCTCTGTATACAATTGCACTATCAAATAAGAGAAAAAAAAGAAGATTGGCATATTCCTTGCAATGTATACCTGCCTCTCTCTCTCTCTCTCTCTCTCTCTCTCTGTAATACAATTTCACCATCAAATAAATGCGGAAAAAAATAAGACTGGTATTGTCCCTTACATGTCCAGCAAATCTCTCTCTCTCTCTCTCTCTCTCTCTCTCCCTCTCTCTCTCTATTTCCAAAATCTCTAACATACTTACGCCTCTCCCTCTCTCTCTCTCTCTCTCTCTCTCTCTCTCTCTCTCTCTCTCTCTCTCTAACACAATTTTACTATCATATAAATAAATGCGGAATAAATAAGATTGGCGTTGTCCCCGACATGTCCAGTAAATCTTCTCTTCTCTCTCTCTCTCTCTCTCTCTCTCTCTCTCTCTCTCTGTAATACAATTTCACTATCAAATAAATGCGGAAAAAAATAAGATTGGCACTGTCCCTCACATGTCCAGTAAATCTCTCTCTCTCTCTCTCTCTCTCTCTCTCTCTCTCAAATCACCACCACCCAAAACAATGGAAAAAAGGCAAAAAAAAAAAAGAACAAGGAGAAAATCCATCACAAAAAGGACACACACACAAAACCTCGTTTGCAGCAGAGGTCAATGGGATTAAGATTCGCCCTCGTGTCAATTTCATGGCGCATTACGAATTAACCGGTGATGAGACCCTGTGTGCAGTGACGTCACCGCGTGACGTCATCGCGCCAGGTCGGAATGAAAACAGCCGTCTTTGTTAGAGAGAGAGAGAGAGAGAGAGAGAGAGAGAGAGAGAGAATAAAGACAAACGTACAGCATGTTTGAGACGTAACAAAACGGTGAGAGAAAGAGAGAGAGAGAGAGAGAGAGAGAGAGAGAGAGAGAGAGAGAGAGAGAGAGAGAGAGAGAGAATAAGGACAAACGTAAAGCATGTTTGAGACGTAACAAAACGAGAGAGAGAGAGAGAGAGAGAGAGAGAGAGAGAGAGAGAGAGAGAGAGAGAGAGAGAGAGAGAGAGAGAGAGTGAGTGTGTGTGTGTCCTAAAGCCTGTAAGAGACTTAGGAAAGTGAGAATATTTATACATATATATATATATATATATATATATATATATATATATATATATATATATATATATATATAGAGAGAGAGAGAGAGAGAGAGAGAGAGAGAGAGAGAGAGAGAGAGAGAGAGAGAGAGAGAGAGAGCATAATAAGGGAGCTAACAAACATTTCTGTGAGAGCAGAAAAAATGTGTGAGCGAGAAATTCAAATTTTACTAAATTACTGAACTTTAACAGAGAAATTCTAAAACATGAAGGAAAAATAATTAAATGGAGAAGTCGTATTTACCAAAAAGACAAAAAAAAGACGGAAAATAAAAAAAATTATATAAAAAAATTACATTCTAGAAATTTATAAATAGAAAAATACACTAGTGCACAGAAACTAAAAAAAATTGAGTAAATTCCTAAATGAAAAAATACATGAGTGATGAATATTATTAATGGTCGAATGTGTAAAAAAAATATATATATATAAAAACAAAACATTTGGAACTGACATAAAAAACACCAACTTCATTGTAATGGCGAAGTTCAATTCAGCACAGAAACGCCCAAAAATAACCTGAAAAACCACTCACTGAAGAAAACAGCTAAAAAAACAAAATCCACTGAAATATCAAAGCATTATATATTGCTTTTCGAAGATACAGGAAACACGGGAAACCTGTTCGCTTAAAAGAAACACACACACACACAAACACACAAAATACTCAGGTTCGCTAATATAATTTCATTTCAAAATTGCCGACATTCTCACGGAAAATTTAAAAAATTGAAAAATATCAATGTTTATTATAATACGCTAGCTTAAAACCACTCAGAAAAAAATGTTTAAATCTGGTCAATACTGAAAAACCTCAAAAAAAAAAAAAAAACACCCTAATACCAAGCCTCAAAATCATATGGACATGCAGAAATCCTGGAAAACTACTCACTAAACAAGTTAAAAATTCTCTTCGGCGCAATCGAGTTTTCTGTGCAGCCGCTACAGTGTATACTCAAGGCCACCGATAAATATATCTATCTTTCGGTGGCCTCGATATAATGCTTTGTGAGCCGCGGCCCACGAAACTTTAAACACTGCCCGGTGTTGGTCTATCCTATATCGTTGCCAGAAGCACGATTATGACTAATTTTAACCTTAAATAAAATCAAAACTACTGAGGCTAAAGGGCTGGAATTTGGTATGTTTGATGACTGGAGGGTGGGTGATCAACATACCAATTTGCAGCCCTCTAGCCTCTATAGTTTTTAAGATCTGAAGGCGGACAGGAAAGTGCGGACGGACAGACAAAATAGCCACCTCAATAGTTTTCTTTTACAGAAAACTAAAAACTCTAAAAATACTACCATGATTGAAATAGCAAAACAACAATAACCACTCATTAAAAACTCCCAACCCCAACATAGCAGAGATGCACTTCAAACCTAAAAAAAAAAAAAAAAAGGCTAACTTACCTTCTAACGTCATTGAAATACCTCCAAAAAACTGGTCATTAAGAAAAACAAAAACTCTCATTTCCCTGAAATACCCAAATCAAAGGTGCGCCCAAAACCTATAAAAAGAAAGTTAACTTAACATCTAACATCAACGTGATACCAATAAAGGTAGAAAAATGCTCATTAAGAAAAAAACATTCATTTTCCTAAAGCACCAAACTTTAAAATAGCAGATTTGAACCTAAATACTTAAGTAAAAATTACAACCCTCAAAAAACAGGCTACCCAAGTTCACTAACCCCTTTGGAGTATGTCGCCTAAAGAGAGAGAGAGAGAGAGAGAGAGAGAGAGAGAGAGAGAGAGAGAGAGAGAAATGTCAGACTTGAGAAAAGTGAGAAAATGGAGAGAGAGAGAGAGGGAGAGATTGAAGACAAATAACAGAAAGAGGGCGAGAGAATAAAAAAATAAGTGGAGAGAGAGAGAGAGAGAGAATGGAAATCAACATAGTGCATTTAAGAGAGGGACTTTGAGTAAGATATCTGTGGGGTTTTTAAGGTCAATAGAGAGAGAGAGAGAGAGAGAGAGAGAGAGAGAGAGAGAGAGAGAGAGAGAGAGAGAGAGCCATAAAAGACAGTGTTTACAAATTCCTGCGGGTCGCCGCAATGGCCCGGCCGATACAATAGGGTCAGGTATTGGAGGCGAGAGCCATTTCGTGCCCCGGACTCGTCGCTTTCGACACTGATGGCGTATTCTGCGGCCATTGTGCCAAATGCCTTCTGAGGACTGCATTTTCCGGGATTGCGCTTTTTTTTTTTTTTAAGGGTGTTTAGGTCGGAGCTCGTATCTCTCTCTCTCTCTCTCTCTCTCTCTCTCTCTCTCTCTCTCTCTCTCTCTCTGCTTTCTTTCTTTTTCTCTCTCTCTCGCTCTCTCTCTCTCTCTCTCTCTCTCTCTCTCTCTCTCTCTCTCTCGTTCTGCCTTTATCTTTAATCCAATTTCTCTCTCTCTCTCTCTCTCGTTCTGCCTTTGTCTTTAATCCACTCTCTCTCTCTCTCTCTCTCTCTCTCTCTCTCTGCCTTTATCTTTAATCCAATCTCTCTCTCTCAAACTAAAACTTTTCAAAGAATAAAAATAAATAAAATTTTTAATCTACTCATATATATATATATATATATATATATATATATATATATATATATATATATATATATATATATATAATATATATATGTGTGTGTGTGTGTGCGTGTTAGAGAGAGAGAGAGAGAGAGAGAGAGAGAGAGAGAGAGAGAGAGAGAGCAATCTCCCTCTCTCTCTCTCTCTCTCACTTATCACAGAACCACCTGACTGATAAATCAAGGAATGATCTGGCGTCGCTTACAAGTTGCAAAACAATTCCCCATTCCGTGTCTCTCCGATCACCCATCCAAGAATCCTCCCTCTCCACCCCTTTCACTCCTTCTCCTCCCCCTCCCCCTTTCCCTTCACTCCTTCCCCTCTTATTGCCGAACTTGGCGTCAAACTTGAAGAGCGACGTTTGTCGCTACGCTCGAGTGACCGCGGTAACGTTAGAAGCGAACTGCATTCCTGGCGGCCGCAGCGGCATTGTCGCTTTTCCTTAAGAGTCGGCGGGAATTCCTACACGCATTCTGGAAGACCTGCAGATATTCAACCTCACTTCGGGTGTTAGCCACGCCCACCTGGGCTTTCCTGATTGGTTAATAGTGAAATTTAACCTCACTTCGGGTGTTAGCCACGCCCACCTGGGTTTTCCTGATGGGCTGGGAGTGAAATTCAACCTCACTTCTGGTGTTAGCCACGCCCACCTGTGCTTTTCTGATTGGTTAACAGTGAAATTCAAACCTCACTTCAGGTGTTAGCCACGCCCACCTGGGCTTTCCTGATTGGCTGGGAGTGAAATTCAACCTCACTTCTTGTGTTAGCCACGCCCACCTTGACTTTTTTGATTGGTTAACAGTGAAATTCAAACCTCACTTCAGGTGTTAGCCATGCCCACCTGGGCATCTGATTGGTTAACAGTGAAATTCAAATCTCACTTCAGGTGTTAGCCACGCACACCTGGCCTTTTCTGATTGGTTAATAGTGAAATTCAACCTCACTTTGGGTGTTAGCCACGCCCATCTGGGCTTTTCTGATTGATTAATAGTGAAATTCAACCTCTCTTTGGGTGTTAACCACGCCCATCTGGGCTTTTCTGGTTGGTTAATAGTGAAATTCAACCTCACTCTACGTGTTAGCCACACCCACCTAGGCTTTTCTGATGGGTTAATTGTTAAAATTCAACCTCACTTCAGGTGTAAGCCACGCTCACCCTGACTTTTCTGATTGGTTAAAAGTGAAGTTCAACCTCACCTCAGGTGTTAGCCACGCCCACCTGGGCTTCCAAGTGTTACCCACGCCCACTGGGCTTCCAGGTATTACCCACGCCCACTTGGGCTTTCTTGGTTGGTTAAGAGTGAAATTCAACCTCGCCTCAGGTGTTAGGCACGCCCACCTGGGCTTCCAAGTGTTAGACACGCCCACTTGGGCTTCTCTAATTGGCTGGGAGTAAAATTCAAATCCAACCTAGGGTGTAAGCCACGCCCACTTGGATCCTGATTGGGTGAAAGTCTAAAATTCATCTTTAACTGCAAGGTGAGACACGCCTATTTTAATGTGTCACCTTACGAGATGGATAAACCATATGCACAGTTAGTCTTGCTTGGAGAGGCCCAGGGAAGGGAATAACTGTCTCTGCAGAGTTAATTTAGGAAAAGGTGGCCTGTCGGGTGCTATGAGGCTGTCTGAGAAGAGGGGTTAAAGCCTTGCATTCATTGGAGGTCACCCAACCAAAGGCTGACCAAGCCTAGCATCACTTAATTTTACTTAATAGAAAACCAGCAGTCTAGAAATAATATACAGCCTATCATTTACTAATCCACACACTGACCAATCCCAACCACTGCTTAACTGACTGGAAAGCTAGCGAGTACAGCATAAATACTAGCCACCCATCCAAGCACTGGCCAGGTTCAATGTTGCTTGATACACTGAAAAAGCCACCAGAACTAACGTCACCTCCCACATAAGCCACGCCCACCTAGTCTCCTATTGGCGGAGAGGAAAATGGGCGTTCCCTCTCGCAATTTAAGAGACAGTACAAATTACTGGGACGCAGATTGTTGAAAGCGTTGATTGAGACATCTTCTGGTGAAACCGGTTTCGATAATGAACGAATGACCACAAAAATTGAAGAGAAAAAATTGGAATTTTTTCATCTCCAGTTAGAGCCTTGAATGGGAGAGAATGAGACTGTGCACTTTTGTCATTTAATTCATTAAATAAAATAATGGAAATTTAAACTATGTACGAATATGTATATCGGTGAATTTAATAAGCATACATATTCAGATACTTATACTAACCTATAGATGAATGCATACACACATATATATATATATATATATATATATATATATATATATATATATATATATATATATATATATATATGTATATTCTTTTGAAGGCAAATGGGTACAATTACATGCAATTTCCCACAATATATATATATATATATATATATATATATATATATATATATATATATATATATATATATATATATATATATACATACATACATACATACATACATACATACATATATATATATATATATATA